>NC_046971.1:4843233-5015733 GCF_009769545.1 Cyclopterus lumpus | reverse complement strand
CTATCCCATCATGCAACGGGACATGAGACGTGAGTCTGTGCTGCGAGCATAAGGAAGTATAGTGTTCCCATCATTTTTTTTTTTTTTTAAAACAGTAACCGCCTCACCGGCATCCAAAAAAAAAAAAAATCTCTTGAATTATGTAATGCATTTAAAAAAGAAGTTTTTTAAAAACCACTAAAAGCTCTCTGAAGCACCCTGTCTGCACCGAGTCAATAGGCGCACTATCATTGATGGCCATGTTGGATTTCGACAAACGCTTCTTTGTCTCCTCGTGTGCCATTCGGCTCACGAGGAGACAGGAGACAGGAGAGGAAGCGAAGGTCCGTTTCGAAGTGTGCACAAGTAAGTGGTAAAAAGAAACTTTGCATGGTGTTGCTTCATTGGATGAGGAGGCGTGCGGTTATTATCGATAATGAGTCCAGCGATCGTCTTTCTCGCTCACTTTCTTCCCCTCACGCCAAAATAAACTGTACACTTCTCTCTTCAGGCCAATAGTTTTTTTTTTTTTTTTTTAAATGATGGATTTCAGGGATCTTAATGGATGTTCTCCTTCAAATCCACCAGCGTTTCCATAGCAATGATAAACCAGTGCTAATAACATCTGAAGGTTCCCATCTTCATCAAAGTGTTCTCCTTGCTTACGCTGCAAAGTATAAGAGGCAATAACTGGTGGTCAAATAATTTTTGATGTGTGTGTGTGTGTCTTGAGATTGAAACTTTGACTTTAATTTGCGTGTCCTGTGCAGTGTGTGTGTGTGTGTGTGTGTGTGTGTGTGTGTGTGTGTGTGTGTGTCTGTGCGTTACACGAGATCCTAAACCCTCCGAAAGCCACTTGAATACGTTCCCACCACCGTAGTGACATGAAACATCCACAGCCTCTCAAATTTAATCTCTAAACGATGACAAGAAGATCTCCTGTGCATCGACTCAACATCCAGACGTGCTGACCAGAGCTATCAGTGGCGCTCACACACACACTTTTATATAGCGAGCCATAAAGCGCCCATTCACCTCTATGGAGGGGCTGTGAAGCAAAAGCCCTCTAACTTGATAGACTGCCAGGAGCTGTGTCAACACACACACACACGTACACACACATGCACATGCACACGCACGCACACACACACACATGCACACACAAACACAGCTCTTTTTCCTTAATGGATAGCAGGACGAGATGCCCAGCCAGAACTGGTTGAAAGAAGGCCTTATGACAGACACACACACACACACACACACACACACACACACAATATGACAGGCAGCCTTCATATTAAGAACTCGTGAACCAGCCATCCTGTGTAAAAAAAAAAAAAGGAACTAAACATTTAACACCAGAGAGCGATTTCACACGTGCATTTGGAGACATGATGTATGCTCTCATGTAATGCAGAGAACACCTCACCCGTGGGGGAGAGGGCGCCCCCTATTGGCGAAGGAAAGCAAATGGCAGGTTTCACTCAAACAAATGTTCTCTTTTTATATTTCTTTACAGAAAGCGTCACCCTAAACAATGTCAGATAATTGTAGAAATGCATTTCAAGCTTCTTGAGCCTTGTTTTTCGACGTCACATTAAACACACTTAATAAATAAATGTGACAAATCAAACGAAATACCTGAATGAATAAAGGACGCAGAACAGTACAGTTGTTATGCATCTCTCTCTCTGAGGACATTGTGCAATCTCTTTGTTGTCATTTTGAGTTTCTTCCTCGTTGTTGTGTGTCTTTTCTTGTCATTTCTTGACTCATTTTGTGTCTCTTGTGTCATTTTGCGTCGGTACAGCGTGGACCCCGTGACCCCCTCAGCCTGTGAATCCATCCATGAAATTAAAAATATTTAACGGCCAAACAATTAGCGCGTGTTGGACGTGAGCGACAAAGAGGTTTGAGTTCAAGTTGGATAATTATCCCTCTTATTTCATATTCAGACACTAAATAAACCGATCCTCCTGTCTCGTCGTTGTATGCCTAAATCGGTTTATTTAAAGGGCCAGCGTGGTGTTTTTTCAGGGACATCTATTAGCAGAAAATGGAATATGATATATATTTATAACTACGTTTGCGTTTAGTGTATAATCACCTGAAACTTAGAATGTGTGTGTTTCCGTCATCTTAGAATGAGGCCTTTATATGGGGCACGGAGTCCGCCATGTTTCTACAGTAGCCCAGAGCGGACAAACCAAACACCGGCTGCAGAGAGGGCCTAAAGTTAGTTGTGAAACTGCGACCACGTGAGTAATAAATGTAACGATGACCTACGAGAAAAACCTTTTGGGGGTAAATACGTCTCCTCCATGAAGGGTCCCGTGCTGGTTTGATCGCCCGGCCCACCCACGTGTGTTTCACGTGCTGTGTTTTATACCTCCAGGTCCACGATTACATGAGAATTGATTTTTTTTGTGGGATATCTACATTCTGTTATTTGTCATAACCGGTATGTTTATCAATGCATACTGTCCATGCAAGTGTGTGTGAAGTCGTAGCATGTGTGTGTGTGTGTGTGTGTGTGTGTGTGTGAACAGGAAGTACATCGACCGAAAACAGACGCTCTCAGCACTTCTTCCTGAGCTTTGAAATGTGTCACCCTCAAGAAAATAAAAAAAGCCTCATCCCGGGTTCCAGTCGATCCCGTCCCGACTAACCCCGCGTCAGCTCGTTTCCAGAGCGCCACATTTGGATCATTTGGGGGGCGGAGAGGAAACACAAGCGTCTCTGTGTTGACCTCGCTCGTCCACTCTGAGAGGTCTTTCAGGTGGACTCACCGAGACTGCCAATGAGCCGGAAAAAAAAACACACTCACGAATAATGGGTTTAAGAGTGTGTGTGTGTGTGTGTGAGCACACAGATACACACACACCTTTAAATACAGGAGGAACAATGTCGGGTGAATATAACTTGTGAATTTTCAAGTTCTTCCCCTTTTTTCTTCTTTTTTTTTTGTGGGAACAAAAGAGTCATTCATGAGCAACAGAATATCACAGTCGAGCTCAACATTAAAGAGGACTGTGAGTCAGCTCAACGGGCTTACACACAATTTTCTTCTTTTTTACGACCCCCGGGGGGGCTGTGGAAACAGATCGCGGGTCAGATTCTAGAGACTCATTGTGTGTGCCTTAATGCGTCGTTAGCCCGACACATAAAGCCCATACACGCCAAACGCTTTTTAACAACCTGTGTGTAATTTCAGCCAAATGACACTAAAACATAACGTAGGTTTTTTTTTTTAACAGACAGACGGGTTCAGTTCTTCATGCTTTTACTTTGTCGGGACTTTGAGTGACAGCAAAACTGATAACTCTACAGTTATTAAAAACCAGGAGTCACATTTCAAGCCATTCCCTTGACGATAATTTGATGGAAACTCCAAAAAAAATCCATTTCCCAGAGGTCGTGATGGTGCTTTGCGACCTCTAATGTGTGTTTATCAGCCTTACCAGTTGGGGCTGAATATGTTAAGTGTGTCCCTAAGGTGGGGGTTATATAATGTTACAATCACAAGGGCTCATCCTCAGAGGACCATGCATGTGCTTTAGTAAATTCAATAGTGAGATGCAAGATGCTGAAGAACCAGATCGATTAAGTAGCGTGTAGCGTAAACACGGGGCAAAACAAAAATTGAAACCGTGAAAACAAAAGAAAGTACATTTAATTTACCGGTAAACACTTTGTTTTCCCCTCATTACTTCGGCGAATGGCGTCGTGCCTCACCTGGCCAGGTGCGTGTGTGTAGGGTATTAGCTAAACCTAGCGAGCATCCAAACCACACAGACGAAAATGACCGGCGACTGTCTCCTGATCTAATTCATGTGATCTCAAACGGGGTCACGCGAGGAGAATGAACACAGTAGTTCTTCTACAGTGAGGGAACATTTTTATTATTTTTTTTAAAATGTCTCGTAGACTGTTTCCTTTGTTTGACATTTACTTCTTCGCTCACGGGCGACGGGGGTTTTGGCTCCGCGAACAGTCTTGGCCGTCTTCACCTTCGAGACAGACGCACTTGGAAATGTTCCTCAGATCGCATGCAGCGTTAAAATGAGGCACTTTGTGGTTATTGGGAAGAGAATAATTTTCCCCAACGAAACAAAAACGACGAGAGCCAAAGAGCGTTTCGCTTCTTAAGTCACTTCTTCACAAAACATTTTTTATTGTGACGCATAACACTTTTTTTTTTTTTTTTGGCGGGGGGCTTCTCGTGACTTAAAAAAAAAACGAACGCCGTTCGTAATCCCTTCCGGATCTGCTTGGCTTTCCTTTGAAGCGCCCCGATCCATATGACTATGAACGCGCATGAAGATGTCGAGCATGTGTCAAACATGTGTCAAACTTCCCCTGCAAGAAAAAAGTTAAAAAAAATATATGAGCCTGACTTTCTGTCCCTTTCAGATGATTTCAGATGACCGGCCGATGGACGTGAATGATGCCGAGTGAACCCGCTGCTTCTACTTCATCTGTGTGCATGATGTGAATGGACACGGAGTCGGCAAATAAGCACCAAAATTAGAG
The DNA here is from genome assembly GCF_009769545.1 of Cyclopterus lumpus. NCBI lineage: Eukaryota > Metazoa > Chordata > Actinopteri > Perciformes > Cyclopteridae > Cyclopterus > Cyclopterus lumpus. Next base: position 5,011,221 of record NC_046971.1, on the reverse strand, counting down.
CAAATCGACGGCTAATACTTCTCCCTTTTGAAGCTGTAGATGGCGAGAGTGCGTCAGTGGGTCCAGGCAGCACACAGCCAGTATTTACACCTCTGAATAGAGTTTGGGGGGGGGGGGGGGGGGGGGCGAGGGGGAGGCACGCCTCTCCTCAACCTTATGCCAACATTAGCATGTTTGACTTTCAAGTGAATGCACACAGACACCAGTGGCAGTATATATATATATATATATGTATATATATATAAGCAAATACGCACTCTTCTTTAGGATAAACAGTCATGAACACATATTTCAGATTCTCTGACATTATTATAGATTTGCAAACTAATAACTTGTGATACATTAAGCAAAATAAAGTAACGCAAATGAGGTCCAGGTCCTTTTAATTCATTTAAAAGGGCCTTAATTTAATTTCTTTTAATACTTTTGTTGTTTTTTTGAATGCAGAACTTCAGACATTCTTGAAAACAAAGTATTTTCCCACTTCTAATGAAATAAAAGATGAAAATGTACATTTATTTTATATACAGAGGCTCATTTGTTTGACACAGTACTGTAAATCCAATATTTCCGCCTGAGGGAATATAAATCAAAGGTGGAAAACGCTGTTGTTCATACTCGTAATGCTATCTGTCACATCACGGGCCAAAGTATCTGAGAAACTGCTCAGCATCAAAAAACAAATAATTTGCCAGAATAAACGCACCATGCATTTTCTTTGGTGGCGTTGACCAATGAACAGCCGGCGGGACAGAATACGTACTCATTTCTGATTGGCTGGCAGATGTTCGAATAAAAAGGATCATGGACGCACTGGAAGGAGTCTCCTTTAATGCACATTAAAATGATAACAAATATAATTTAAATGCAAGTTTAACCTCCATTACATTTCAGGGTGCAAAGAGCGTGGATTGTAAGTAACCGTAGTAACCGTTACTTTGCCTGTTGAAAAGGACGTGAATGGTTAAACTGACCTTTTTTCTGTTGCCTGTGAATATTGTACATTTAATCAAGTCCTGTACACATTTGAGGTACTTACTTATTTCCATTGGGCTTCTGTTACACCTCATTTCAGAGGCAAATATTGGACTTTGCACTCCATTACATTTGTCTGCCAGCTTTTGAGGAAATATATTCATATCTTTCCAGTGAAATCCATGCATGTCCAAATTCTCCTTTTTAAACAACATTATTTTGTTGACAGATCTGTAAAACTGAGTTTCCCTACAAAGAAGAAGAAAGAAGAAAAAGACGAAATCCAAAACTTGCAAATTGATAGTATACAAATAATTTAAGACGCATATCATTGTCGATTTCTTTTATTTGTATTTTTTTACGTTTTATTTTATTTTCCATTTTCGAGAATCAAGTCAAAATCGCAAGAAATAAAAGAAAAAATGGCAAAAAACAGATTAGAAATGTCAAGAATAAAATGGAAATATTGATAATACGGTTGAAACGTTGTCAAGAATAAACTAATTAAATTAACTGTCCAGCAGAAGAAGTTTCTTTACTTTCACAGATTCTATGAGATTCTGTGCTTCAGCTTTGATATTCAAGGCTGTTTGCATGACCTCACCAACTGGCAGGAGAGGACCTCCCTCTCTCTCTCTCACTCCCTCCCTCCCCCTCTCTCTCTCTCTCTCTCTTTCAAACATCTAAAAGTGTTGTAGGGTCTGAATAAAGCTTCTTTCTGCTCTCCTACTCAGGCAGGAGTGAGAGGCCTGGGAGCTTTGGAGCATCAACGGTACGTTTCCATCTCTCGGCCGGAGTAACGAGGAATATTGTGTCGGGGTTTTAGGGGGAAATACTTTGACACTTCTTCATCCTCTAATTGGGGGGGGGGGAGGGGGGAGGGAGGACAGGCACTGATGGAGGTACTGTATCAGATGTCAGAGCAATTGTTTTATTTATTTTTTAATCTCCGGGAAGTTAATCGTGAATTAAAACGGATAACTTTAATTCAGTTGTTTGGTCGCTGGCTGTGATTGGTCTGGTTTGCTGTGTGAGTTTTGACTTCAGTGAGACGTTAATGGAGTTTAAGTGATTGTTGATGTTGGATCGGTTGCTTTGATTTCATCGTTGTGTTGCTGCGGTGTTATTTCAGTGATTTAAAGAGCATTAATGTGGCAGGAAAAGTGTTTTGTAATTAATCACAATTTACATGTCTATGTTTATTCTGGGTGGTTCCCCCCCCCCCCCCCCCCGGATGGATGGAGAGTGGCATGTATGAAATTGCATCCCATAACCTAATTACTCAGTGTCTGAATTAATTTGATCTCAGTATGCACAGCGCTCAAAAGATGTGCGGTGGCTGGCGAAGCCTTGTCTCCTTGTGAGGCTCCTTAAGTGTTACGTGTTAAGTGTTCTTAGTTTATTTTTCAAATCATTTTCAGTAAAATTATGTTCCAGTTATTCACGAGAAAACAAGTAAATATCAGAGGAAAAGTCTGAATTAAGAAATGCAATTTTATGCAGCAGAAATGTGTTTTTTTTTTACGCCAGGTGATGCACGTATGTGCACCCCGAACTGGGTCACTTCCACACGGCCAGTCTCCAAACTGGGGCCAGAATCCTTTCCTTCAATGGAAAGAGGTTGAACATTCCTCTCCAGCATCTGAGCAGTGGGAAACTTTTGATTATTGTGGGTGAGGGGGGGGGGGGGGGGGAACAACGTTTTACTCCTTGCAATATAGGAAACTACTGTTGAGAGTGACACCCGGTTACCGTGGTAACGCCCGACCGTTTGAGCGCACGTCGCGAATTTCAATTTTTTTCAGGTGTGAAGAAATGAAACAAACGATTGACAAAGAGTTCGACTTTTTATACGTCGGATGATCTGTCAGTTAGCCTCAGATGGTGTGAGTCCACTTGTTTGTGTGCGTTTGCCACATTAAGCTAACGCACACATTAAGCTAACGCACATATTAAGCTAACGCACGTCTTTGTATGAAGGCCTGTCCTAATGCTCCCATAAACACCTGTGCGTATGAATTTTTTCCCCCACCCACTACACTGTACAAGAGTCTGTGTGTGAGAACACACACAGACTCTTGTACAGTGTGTGTCTGTGTAGCGACGCATGTACACACACACACACACACACACACACACACAGACACACGTACATACACACTCTCTTTTTTTACCAAGGGCTTCGGACGGTGCGCTGCCCTCACATCCCCGTGCTAATCTATGAGTGTTGGTCTGTGTGTGTGTGTGTGTGTGTGTGTGTGTGTGTGTGTGTGTGTGTGTATCAATGTCAACTCTGTTCTTCTGCTGAGAGACTCTGGAGGGTTGGAGGAGTGTGGGAGGTGGTGAGCCTCTCCTGGATGCCCACCTTGTGTTTACCTTGGCGGGGTCGCAAGGTAAACCCAAAACCCCCCCCCCCCATTGGAACAGACCAGGGCCTTATTGCCCACCACCTCAGCTGGGAGTGGAACATACCACAGCGGGCCGAGCAGGGGTGCAAACCCCACGGACTGAATGGGGCACACTGTGGCGAGGGGGCCGGCGGGCTCCACCGGGGCCCGGCGTGGCGTGCTCACGAATGCTTTAGTGCACGTTACGGAGTGACCGCGGTTTAAATGATGCGTCAAGAGAGAGAGAGAGAGACAGGGTTCGCTCCACGATCGGAGGCTGAGCGACGAGGAGGCGAGGCTTTGGTTGGCTCGCTCGGAGAAATGGGGGAGGAGGGGAGGAGGGGAGGGGGGTGGGGTTGCTGGCGTTCTCTGTGTTAATACATTGTGAGAGTACAGGTTTGCTTTCCAGCTGGTTACTGCTGTCTTTATCCTTTTTTTTTTTTTTTTTTTTGGAGGACCTTGACTGTGACTTATGGCCTTATCATTTGTACAACCAGAAAGACTTAATGCGTCACCTTTTCATTTATATGTACATATATGAAAATGATGGAATAGCTAGCCGTAATTACTCAGACAGTAGTTAAAGAGTAACTTAACTCCAGAAGGAATAGCCGTTGTAGTCCAGTTTCAATTTCAGCCCGTTCTCGTTCCCCCGGGGCGTCAAATATCGACGCTTCCTCTGTGAGTTTACGTACTTATTTTAAGCCCAGACACGATTTCTTTTCTAAACCTAACTAAAATATTTTTGTTTTAATTAAAACAATGCTAAACGCGTGTTTACCACGACGGTAGTCGGGCTACCTAGTGTGTTAGAAAGTGACTCCAGAGGTCAAGTTGGGATAAGAAAGTGTTTTAATATTAACTAATTTTCTTAACCAATCACCTGAAACCATCATACCCGCCTCAATCGGCGACAGCGTTTTGACAGCGACGTTAGTCCCGCCCCTTGCAGTGATTGGCCAAACGCAGTATTGTCTGTACCCCCCCCCCCCCCCCCCCCCCCCCCCCCCCCCCCCCCCCCCCCCCCCCCCGAAAACCCTGTTGCACATGCGAGAGTGATGGTTGTACCGGCACACCCTGGAGCACACGTCGACATCACTGCGGTCAAACAACTGGGGGTCAGCAAAAACTATATTTCCAGATGCTCTATTGGAAATACTACTTACGACATTGCTTTTGATATTATGGCGAGCCACAATAGAATTTTAATTTTCCAATGGAAATAGAAATAGAAAGGCAGTGATAGGCAGATTTTTGTGGATATCCTGAAGAAAAGCCGAATATGTAGAGAATAAATCCAAGAGTGTTATATAATTCTGCTTAAGCCAGGAAAGTCACAGAAAGCCCCAAAATCAGCAAACAACCTCCAAAAGTGGAGAACGCCAAAAACTCGTGGGTGGATGACGCATCACGGACCGATCATAAAAACATGACAGTGTGGGATTTTTTGGGTGATTTGTCCATCTGTCGCCGTATGGCGAGCGGTATTTTGTGTTTCCTCCCAAACTAAGCAAACGTTCACTCCCAGACGGAGCTTAGACAGCGGGGCAAATATTAGTCCCACTGTAGGCTACTGTATGTCCTGGATGTGAGGAACTCTGGGAATGCCAGCAGCGCCCACACACACACACACACACACACACACACACACACACACACACGTAGACATTTATGCAGTTTGCACACAGACAAACAGTATTCACAGTCTACCAGTGTGTGAAAGTGAATATATATATATACATATATATATACATGTATATATATATGTATATATATACATATATATATACATGTATATATATACATATATATATACATATATATATATACATATATATAAATATAAACATATATTCATATGCATACATATACAGTATATATATACACAGTATATATACATATATATACATATACATATATATACATATACATACATATACATATATACATATACTGTACATATATACATATACATACATATACATATATATACATATATATACATATATATATATATACATACACATATACATACATATATATACACATGTATATACATATACATATATATATATACATATATATACATATATATATACATACAAATATACATACATACATATATATACACATGTATATACATATACATATATATATACATATATATATATACATACACATATACATATATATATACATACACATATACATACATATATATATATATATACACATGTATATACATATATATACATAGACATATATACATATACATATATATATATACATGTATATATATAGATGTTGGTGACTTGAACTTAAAGAAGTCCCTTTTAGCCGTTTCCTGGGCTGCCAACCTCAGGTCGATTACTGCTAACGCTTCGCCGCCGCGAGCTGCAGGTTTATTGGTTGTAAATGTCACCGGTTGGCTCTTTGGAACAAGCCGAGTGTGTTCTGCAGTGAACGTGCGGCACAATGAGGGTTCAGTTGGGACTCTCGAACGGCTTCTTCGTACGTTCGGGCCGCGCTGCGTGTCACAGCGGTGGAATGCCGAAAGAAAATAAGCAATGTGGTAATCAGTGTTTGACAGATGTGGGTTTGTGAGAGCCGAGCTGATGCTTTTTTGGACCCAAGTAGCCGGTTGGGTGAACTAATTACGGTCAAATTTTGACTTTTGTCTGGAAAAGAAGTAGAAGAAACTCTTTTTGCATCATTGTCCTTTAATATGTAATTCACAGAAAGCCATGCAGCCAGTGGAGCGTTGAGCTAAATGCCAACGAGCTGATAGCAGGAGTGATGTCCACCGTCTTAGTTAAAGCATGTCAGCGTGCTGCAATTAGCAGTAAGCACAATAACTCCAAATGAGGTTGATGGGAATGTCATTAGTTTTTGCAGAAATGTGGTCATAAACCAAAGTGTTTGACCTGATGATAGAAGATTAACAGAGGGAAAGACAGAGGATCCCCACAGTCAGTAGTCCTCATGCTCTGCAGCCCATAACCATCGGCACAAAACACCATTGAAGTGGTGATGAAACTAAGTCTGGTCGAAACCGACTTTTCTCTCCTTCGAGTGATGACACTAATGTAGCTAATGAGGAACTCACAATTTAATAAAAGCACCAATAAATTCAAACTTCAGAGCAGTTGAGATATTGAAAAAAAAAAACGAACTCTCTAGTTGTAACCAAGAAGAACAATTTGAGCAGCAGATTGTATTTCCTGCATGCACAGATACTATAAATATAAATATATAAATATAAATATCCCATATGCACACAGACAGAGAGACAAAGCAAGAACAGTTAGTAAGGCGGTTGGAAAAAAAGCCTAATTTCAACATTCATTTGTTCCCTCTCCGCCCTGAGCATACTTTTAGTTCTACAGACATTTCCTGTGCCCAGAGACTGAGGGGCTTTCATTCCTCAGCGAGCATGTATGTCATTTCCAATTGATACGACAGACTCCTGACGTCCGCTTTCCTCTTTAACCGACGAGGCTGACGTAATAACCAAAGGGCCCTGGATAGCATGGAACATGAATGTAAGCGTACAGGAGTTAGGGGGAAGAAAAAAAAACACAGTGGCATTCAGGGGCGGAGGAAACGATAATAAACCCGCTAATTCACTCTCACACTTGCTTCACTGTTCATTCAGTGCAGCATTTCTGGAAAAGAAGCTTTACAGTTTGTATTCCTTCGATATACACACTTAGCATCTGTTCAGTGAGTTACGTAAGGGTTGAAAAGTCCAAATATGACTATGAATTCAAAATGGTTTTCATAGCTTTGCCTGTCCTTTCTGTGTTGTATCGTATCGTTCACACAGATTTGATATCGGTGTCGTCCATTTGGGTGTTTTTTTCAGGTAACCATGACCCCCCTGCTTCTGCTCTGCGTGTCCTTGCCCCTCATCTCGGCAACAGTATTGTTCGAGCTTGAAAACCACGACGGTAAGTGTGGTTTTGTCTGATGGATTTTTATCTTCATTTTCATGGTATAAGAAATGCAATACGTGTCTCCAGACTCTTTGAAAATCGGACGATACGAAATTAGTGTTAAGCATTGTTAAGAAGGATTTAGTTGGGTCTTTTTTTTTTATCTACTAACTGAATAGAACTGTCCCACTTTCAGACATTGTTCTATTCCCACTAATCATTTCTAGAGATGTAATTATTCCCCAACAAGTGACGAGTAGACCTGGCAGTTTTAAATGAGTTTGGGGGTTGGTAGAGCAGGTTGTAAATGTATTCTAATCCTTAGTTTGTATCCTCATTAACAAATAAAAAGACAAACAACTTGACCTATCTTTACCGTAGAATTGGATGGCACACTGCGTGTCAGCATCCCGATGGAGATGCCTCTCCGACCTCTGCTGGGCAGCAAGGTCGTGGTGCCCTGTTACTTCCAGGACAACACAGTGAATGACCCCGGAGCCCCGACCCTCGCCCCGCTCTCCCACCGCATCAAATGGACCTACGTCACCAAGGAGAAAGTAAAGACCATCCTGGTGGCGTCCGAGGGAAAAGTTCAAGTGGAGACCGAGTATTTGGACCGGGTGACGATGATCAACTACCCGCTGGTGTCCACCGACGCCACCCTGGAGATAACAGAGCTGAGGTCCAAAGATTCTGGCACCTACCGCTGCGAGGTGATGCACGGCATTGAGGACAACTACGACTCTGTGGACATCCAGGTTCAGGGTACGCCCCGGAAACATGACGTTTCATTCAATTTACTTCACTCACTACGATATTAAAGTAATTATCTACTCACCACATGGGAGTCAGGCTTCTGTTCGTACATATGACTTAGACCCTCCAGTTCTGTCTCAAAGGTTCACTCAAACTAAAGATTTACAGGATAAAACTTCTAGCAAACATATTTTGCAACAAAGGTTTAGCTAAAAGTCCTCAACAAAAATGCTATCAGTGCAAAACCTGTCAAAAAATAGATCACGTCCTTTTTAAATTCTGCGTCAATCATTCGGTTGGCTGCAGGTTTACACTCTTTACCTCTGTTTGGTTTTTGGTTGGGTATAAACCCGAGCCCAGAGTTATAACGGCACACTGTTTCATCAGGATGATAGAGGTCAGATAGCAAAGAGCTCATCAAAATTGGCATAATAACCTTCAAAGATATTTAAATCACAGTTATTCCGTCTCCCGCTCACTCTCCATATCTCACAGGTATTGTGTTCCACTACCGTGCCATCTCCACCCGCTACACCCTGAACTTTGAGAAGGCGAAGGCCGCCTGCATCCAGAACAGTGCTACCATCGCCACTCCAGCCCAGCTGCAGGCTGCCTACGATGACGGATACCACCAGTGCGATGCCGGATGGCTCTCTGATCAGACTGTCAGGTAGTGCGAGTCTAAACTGCTTATAATGATCACTATGGACCCGGCCATGTAGGGTTTCTATCTATTTATCAAACCTGAGTGTCTTTAGACTGTGGGAAGAACACAGAGAAAGGCCATTGTCCATTGAGTAGCTGCACATCAGTAGCCAAAGACGAGGTATGCCTGAGAGGGCTTTGTATTTTACATACCAAGAAACTTGCAGTAATGACCACGGTAAAAGAATGGATGTTGTTACTAACTTTTCATCTCCGTCCACCTGCTGACCGATGTCTTTTTTGACCTTTCGAGGTACCCCATCCATGAGCCGCGGGAGCGTTGCTTTGGAGACAAGGAGGACTTCCCCGGCGTGAGAACCTATGGTGTGAGAGATGTCAACGAGACCTACGACGTATACTGTTTTGCTGAGAAACTATCAGGTACATTCATCTCACAAGGGTAGCTACCAAAGCTATATCTGACATATGAAACCTCTGGTAGTGTGGACAGGACTGTGGACTGTCATGTCAACATGTTCATCTCCCTTCTGCTCTCCACTCTCCTCCCAGGAAGGGTCTTCTACTCCATGTCTGTCGAGAAGTTTAGCTTCTATGAAGCAGGAGATCAGTGTGCTAAACTCGGTGCCCGACTCGCCACCACCGGAGAGCTTTACTTGGCCTGGAAGGATGGCATGGACGTGTGCAACGCCGGCTGGCTGGCGGACAGGAGTGTACGCTACCCCATCAACATTGCCAGGCCTCAGTGTGGAGGAGGGCTCCTGGGAGTGAGAACCGTCTACCTGTTCGCCAACCAGACCGGATACCCCTACCCTGACACTCACTACGATGCTGTCTGCTTCCAAGGTAAATCCTTCCTGGAGATTTGAGGAAACCAAACAAAATAATTCGTAATAACTCTATTTTAGGGTTGATGTCTTACCTAAAACTGTCAATTCTATCGAGGAATTATGCCATCTTGTCTCCCCCAGCCGGCGAAGATGCCGGTGCCGTGCCCTTGAGGACCACCCCTTTCCCAGATATCATCCGCATGACACCCTCCCCTGGGATATACCCGACGCTCACCCCCTCACCCGGGGGAGAGGAGATCAAACGTGGGGGAGTTGACACCTTTTTCCCGCTGGCAGTCCCGCCCAGTGTGACAGACGTAGATGCTGCCATGGCTCCCACAGGTAAGTTGGTCATGTACTGTCATCGATAACAAAACCCCTTGGAATATTTATTTAAACTGTGAGAATGCATTTCTACAAAACTTGCGATGACTGAAATCTAGAAGGCTGAACTTTCACCTCCTTTCAAAAGGGAGATAGAGTATTCGACTTAGCATATGAGCAAATTACTGCCTTTGCTGACACAAAAAAAAAAAAAGGGCTGCAAATGTTATGCGATCTTGACCCATTCCAATAACTTATTTTTGAAGATGCTTAACTCTAAAAAATTATAATTCTGTGAGCTATTCAGGTTGCATTAGCAGGGAATATCCTAAAAAAAATACATTCAAGTATTCCAGCAGCAGCAGCATCCACCTATTAGCACTGTTATATTTAGTACTTTACCCATGTGTATTTGTTTTAGTTTATTGGGTTGGAGTCTGTCATTAGCTGCACATTACAAGGTAGCCAATCAAATACTTATAAATGTTATAACGATGAATAAATAACCACAAACTGCATCTGTGAAAATAAAGATGGATGATAAGAAAGTAAGCGATGCTTGAATAAGAATAAATAACATAAAATTAGACTTTTTTGACTTCCGTCTGTCCTATTGTGTTTCTTTTCTTCCTTCCCTCTCGTTTCCCAGGTGTGGTGTTCCACTACCGACCCATCACCGGCCGCTACTCTCTGACCTTTGTGGAGGCTCAGCAGGCCTGCCAGAGTGTCGGGGCGGTCATCGCCAGCTCCCTGCAGCTGCAGGCGGCCTTCGAGAAAGGCCTCCACCAATGCGATGCTGGCTGGCTCCGCGACCAGACTGTCAGGTAAACTTAAAGCCTGTGTAGTGTAAGACAGAACCAATATATTGTGACTCCTGGATGGATATTAAGGAAAAAGTAAAGCCAATATCCTCTTTCCTGCTCAGGTATCCCATCGTGTCACCCAGAGATAACTGTCACGGTAATCTGCCACACCTCCCAGGAGTCCGGTCCTACGGCCTGAGACCAGCGAGCGAACATTACGATGTATTTTGTTATGTGGAACGTCTGCGAGGTGAGGAGCCCACTCACTTAAATATCGTCCTACCTACAGTAGCTGTTGTATCTGCCGTGTTTGAGCCCCTCTGAACCTTTGCGAATGCTTCCTCCAGGTGAGGTCTTCTTCACCAGTGACTATGACAGCTTCTCCTATGAGGAAGCTGTGCAGCACTGTCAGAAACTCAACACCACCTTGGCCACCACTGGCCAGCTGTTTGCTGCCTGGAACCAAGGGCTTGACAAGTGCCGTCCAGGCTGGTTGTTGGACCGCAGTGTCCGCTACCCAATCACAACCCCCAGGTCCCACTGTGGAGGCGGTCAGGTCGGGGTCCACATTATCTACGCATTCCCCAACCAGACAGGATTTCCCGATGAGCATTCGCGCTACGACGCCTACTGTTTTAAAGGTAGGAAAAGGGTTAGACTCGCCAAAATAACCTTTCCAGCCAAATTCAATTGTTTTTGACATTCTCTTTTTTTTCCAGCTGAAGTTCCAGTTGTTCACTTTGAAAATGAAACCAATGTGAATCTGACAATCCTGACGGTGGATGTCATCAACAAGACGACAGTCATAGTTGATTACTTTGCTCCCACAGGTGAGATCGATGCATGAAATAGGTCTTTGTAATTACCTTCGCTTGATCTTTTAATATTTCTCCAACTACTTTGTTTGTTTGGTTGTGTACTATTATCATTGATATTTATATCCATCTTCTTCATCTTTTCTTTGTTTTTAGTTGTAACCACTGGAGAATACAATGAAACTGAAACCCATGTCAATATTACTGAAATTGAGGAGTTTATCAACAAGAAAACCATCACAACTCAGGGAGTTGCTCCAACTAGTAAGACAACAGGAACAACTGTGTAAAGCGAAACACAAGGACACAAACACAAGGAAAAATAACAAAGAATCTAACATACTCGTGCTTCTTCTTAATGTTTCCCCCAGTGAGACCCATTTTACCTCCAGTCCATGTTGATGTGTCCGGCTCTGGTTCAGCTGATCATTCAGCCAGCGGGGAGATCTCAGGGGAGTCCAGCACCTCCGGTACCAGCGGTGACGCATCCGGTTCGGGACAGAACGTCATCTTCAGCGGAAGCACTGACGTCTTCTCCGGGGGTCAGTCCTCCTCTGGAGGCCCGCAGGAGGCCGAGGGGGGAAGTGCTGTCATCCTCACATCTGGCGAACTGGGTAGCGCATCTGGATCTGGGGACGGGGTTGACACTCAACACTCTGGCTTCAGTGTATCTGGATCAGGTTTGAGTGGAAGTGGGGACATCAGTGGTAGTGGCGGAGACTCTGTCATTATCATGGTGGATGGGAAGATGGAGGAGGTGTCGAAAACTCACCAAAAAATCACTGAGCAGGAGTTAGGTCAGGGAGGCATTGAAACCAGCGGGTCTTTCTGGGAATCAAGTACCTCCGGATCTGGAAGTATGTCCGGAACCGGGTCCGGGTCCGGCTCTGGCTCTGCCTCTGGCTCCGGTGGATTTTCTGGCATCTCATTTGTCGACCACAGTGCCGTTGACCTGACAGTCCAGTCATCTGGTGAGCAGGAGGTGTCTGGATATCGCCCCTTCATGTCCGGATCCGGGTCCGGCTCTGGCTCCGGTGGATTTTCTGGCATCTCATTTGTCGACCACAGTGCCGTTGACCTGACTGTCCATTCATCTGGTGAGCAGGAGGTGTCTGGATATCACCCCTTCGGGTCCGGGTCCGGGTCCGGCTCTGGCTCTGGCTCCGGTGGATTTTCTGGCATCTCATTTGTCGACCACAGTGCCGTTGACCTGACAGTCCAGTCATCTGGTGAGCAGGAGGTGTCTGGATATCGCCCCTTCATGTCCGGATCCGGGTCCGGCTCTGGCTCCGGTGGATTTTCTGGCATCTCATTTGTCGACCACAGTGCCGTTGACCTGACAGTCCAGTCATCTGGTGAGCAGGAGGTGTCTGGATATCGCCCCTTCATGTCCGGATCCGGGTCCGGCTCTGGCTCCGGTGGATTTTCTGGCATCTCATTTGTCGACCACAGTGCCGTTGACCTGACAGTCCAGTCATCTGGTGAGCAGGAGGTGTCTGGATATCGCCCCTTCGGGTCCGGGTCCGGCTCTGGCTCCGGTTCCGGTGGATTTTCTGGCATCTCATTTGTCGACCACAGTGCCGTTGACCTGACAGTCCAGCCATCCGGTGAGCAGGAGGTGTCTGGATATCGCCCCTTCGGATCCGGGTTCCACAGCGGCTTTCCAAGTGGTTTTCCATCTGGTGCCTCAGGCTCTGCCTCTGGAGACTTTATCCTGCCTCGTGGTGATGTCATCTACCTAACAGACAATGGCATGATGGAGGTGACCGTACCGCCACAGGTGCGCCACCCTGAGCAGGGCCGTGGGGTGGTGGAGGTCAGCGGGGAAGGAAGTGGGTCAGGGATCCATCATGAATTCAGTGGCACTTTGGACCAAAGCTTGCATTTCTCGGGAAGCGGAGCCCCTGATGAAAAACCGAAGCTTTCTGTCACCTTAGCGCCTGGATCAAAGATGACTTACGAGTACATTTCCCGTCTCGGCCATTCGGGACTTGGGGAGGAGAACATGGAAAGCCGTGCAGGACCGACAGTGTATGCGGTGACTCCAGATGCAGCCTACGCCAGCCCAACCACAGCGCCATCAGTGTCATTAGTAACCCCTGCTGTGGTGGAGCAGCCTGAAGTAGTGGAAGGTATGTTTTTTAGATTCTGCTGTTTCATACTCACATAATCAACATTTTGGGGAAATATGCTTATTTGTTCATTTATTTTAGCAATTGTCCTTGTGATGCAGTACTACTGATGAACTGGAAATATGTTGTTAGCCATAATGCTCAAAGTAAGGAGTCTTTCTCTCCGCTCTCAGACTTTGTAGACCCCTGTGATCCGAACCCCTGCGGTTCAGGATCCTGTTCTGTGCAGGGAGAGCTCGCTGTGTGTCAGTGTCCTACTGGTTTCACTGGGGAAGATTGCTCAACACGTGAGTCACCAAACTACTAGTATTGTTTTTAATGGATACCAATAGAGAAATTATATCTTTCATACATTTTGATGCTTTTGTCAGAATGTGTCTTGATGTGTATATATGTGTGTGTGTGTGTGTGTGTGTGTAGCTGTGCAGGGCTGTGCTGAGGGCTGGTTGGAGTTCATGGGCAGCTGTTACCTCCACTTTTCTGAGAGAGATACCTGGTCTGAGGCTGAGCAACGCTGTCAGGAGGTCAACGCCCACCTGGTTAGCATCGGCTCCCAGGAGGAGCAGCAGTTTGTCAACTGTGAGTAGCTGCGTGTGAAAACACACAAAAAGAAGCGTTTTGGAGTGATGATGCCTGATGACTTTAACAAGAAATGGGTTAAAAGGATATTTTCCAGTCGAAAGTCAAAACTCATCAATGCATTCATCTCTTCCCACCCTACATGTTGGGTGAGAGGCAGGGTGCGTCATAGATGGCCAATCCAGGACCTTATAGCCCCTGAGCCCCTGAGCCTCATGAAATATCGTGTTACTATTTTGGACATTTGAAGCATGCACGCACACTATAAGAGAAGACCTGTGCTTTCAAAGCTAACATCTATTTTGCTTTGCGATGCAGCCAATGGCCAGGACTACCAGTGGATTGGACTCAATGACAAAGCTGTGCAGAATGAGTTCCGCTGGACAGACGGTGGTCCTCTGGTGAGTTTGGTCGCTTAACAACCATCTACATCGTTTTGATCTCGTTTTAGGGTTGCTGAATTGATTGTCTTTGTACCTTCCGTAGTCCTTTGAGAACTGGAGGCCCAACCAGCCAGATAACTACTTCAACTCGGAGGAGGACTGCGTGGTGATGATCTGGCACGAGGGCGGACAGTGGAACGACGTGCCCTGCAACTACCACCTTCCCTTCACCTGCAAGACCGGACCTGGTAAGCTTACTGGGTGGCAATGTGCCAAGAAGGGATTCTGGGAGTTCTTTCTAGTAGGAAAATTAGCTTGGGAACAACCAGCCACCTTGACACGTTTCAACCGTCACTATATGTTTGTGTTTTTTTTTTTCTTGTTTCCAGTCATGTGCAGAGCTCCCCCCAAGGTGGAACACGGCAGGCCAATGGGCAGCGGCAGAGAGCGCTACCCCGCCAACTCTATAGTCCGCTACCAGTGTGACGCAGGCTACACGCAGCGCCACCTGCCGGTCATTCGCTGCATGCCGGACGGACAGTGGGAGGAGCCACAAGTGGAATGTACAGAAGGTGAGCTGGCGGGGAGATGCTTAAAACAACGTGCAAGTGTAGCTCAGTAAACAGCCCGTTGTGGTTGTTGATAGTGTTAACAATATGAAGACTGCCTTCACATCAAATCAGGCGTTAAATGGCGATTAGCGAAGGGTTGTGGGAGGTGTCGTGGGAGTGTCACTTAAATGGCCTACTTATGAGAGCCATGCCAGAAGCATTAAAATTACATTAACCTTCAATATTTGCCCAGGATGCGAGGCCGTCACCGAGTGAGTGACTAACTTTGTGTGTGTTTTTTGGTCATTCGTGGTGCTTTTCCTCACGCGGGTGCGTCTTTCTGGTCCGATTGCCAGTAAAGTGACGTTGGGTTTGCGTTTCATTCAGTTCATTCAGGTTTCAAACTTTTTTTCCAAAACACATTAAAATAAATGGAAAAGACCGGCGTTGCTGCGGAAACACCGGATTTAGTGTGAATGCAGCCTGAGAAAAAAAACCCCACAAAGTCTCATATGCAACAAAAGGTCCCTGGGTGAACTCAAAGCGGGGCACATAAGTGCTCATTTTTTTAATCCACTTCATTCACGAAGAAGAATTCTAGAAAAGATGGAAGACCCAAACTAATTGGGGAAGTTTTCAAGCCTTGGAAACAAGTGTGTGAAATAGACTTCCTGCAGAGCCCGCGGTGGCTTTTTAAAACGGATCCTTTTCGCCGCACACCGCTCACATCGGGGCGATTCGTGCGTCAATTGGCAACTCGTGTTTACATGATGTCATCAGTATGCATACCTTTTTATCTCCCTCCTCACCCCCCTCACCCCTCCTCCCTCCCTCAGCCGGTGCCAACAGCAACAGGCTACACAAAAGGTCCCTCAGGAGAAGAAGTAAAGGGGTCAGCAGCCAACGGGAACCGAGGAAGCTGCACTGAGCAGGAAGGAAAAGGACATAGAACAGAGAGCCACAAAGGACCCCCTCTTGTAAAGAAGTATGGACACCAATGCAAATGCCCGACCAAAAAGATAATATTCCCCACCATGTATTTACACACACACACACACACACACACACACACTGAAGAACATTTAGACAGTGATATTGTTAATTGACTGATGATTTGGATCTTTGAGTGTCACCCTGCACCTTTTCTGAAGGCAGTTTTTTTATCTATGTAATTTATACTGTCTAATTTATAGCTGTGATCTAGTTTTTTGGAAAACATTATCTCATTGCACATTTTTTTCTGCAATCGGTTTGCCGGCACTGCATTCAAAGTAGGGTAGATAAATGAGTAGGAGGCTTTAGAGTGACACCCGCGGTCCAAAATCAGCCCCAATTTTTAAAAAAAGAATAAAAAAGTGTTTTCGATTGCAGCTGGATTCTCTGAGGTCAAACACAATGTTACGCAAACGTTTGCTATATTTTTTAGAGTATTTTTCCTAGATCTTTGTTTCTCTGTAGTTTTTTTATTTCTTTTATTCGGTCTCTAAAGACTTTAATTGTGTGCTTTTGGCGAGACTAAACTGCTTCTCGCGGTATCGGCGAAGACAGCGATTCTCAAACCTTTTTGGGTCGCGACCTCCTTAAAACTACAGCACAACGAGCGCCTCTTCGCCTACAACAACGGAGAGCGAAGTCAGTTTTTTTTTTAGGTATCGCCATCAATGTAAACCGAGTAATCTCGTCACGACCTCAAGTTTGACGCGGCGGCGGTATCAGACATACTGACACGATTTCGCTGTTCCAAAATCGACGATGAACACGGAAATCCAAGTTCAAGACGGGATTACAGTCATCTGGATTGAAATAATCAGCACTCACGCACTTTTTGGGAGTCTTCGGTCACTTCTGTGCTCATCATTTGAAATCCAGTGCACCTTAAACAAGAGATCTACAGTATGACGCTGAATCCAGCTGGCTTGTCT
The DNA here is from genome assembly GCF_009769545.1 of Cyclopterus lumpus. Lineage (NCBI taxonomy): Eukaryota > Metazoa > Chordata > Actinopteri > Perciformes > Cyclopteridae > Cyclopterus > Cyclopterus lumpus. Next base: position 4,994,166 of record NC_046971.1, on the reverse strand, counting down.
GCAGAAAAGATGCACACCCCAGTGTGTTTCGTACCCCAGAAACGTACTTCTTAAAACTTGAGAAGTTACACAATTCTAGGGAGGCTGTGAAATTATTTTTAAAACACGACGAAAGAAAGACGATAGAGAAGTTGTTGACCATGACCTTTTAAAAAGGTCAAGATTTGATACTTGTGTGTCCGTAATCTGATTTCTCAATTCACAAAACACGAAAACTGCTTACACACACACACACACACACACACACACACACACACATGGACACACACACACACAATTTAGAGAGCATGCTACCAGAATGTGAAAGTTGCTCAAAGTTTGTACATTTTGTGCACGTGAAAAAGGAAATGAATGAATTGGACGTGGATGCTCCTGGTGTGTATGTGTGTGTGTGTGTGTGTGTGTGTGTGTGCTGAAATATATATTTTTTTTACATCACAGCAGTAAGGACGCCAACATTTGGGTGATTATGTGGCGGACGGTCGAGGCAAATCCGTGCGTCAGTGTGTTTTGATTCAAACAAATAAAAACCCGATTCATCTCTCTTGACAAATAAAAACCAAAATATCTGTAACGTCGCACACGAAAAGAAAAAAAAACGCCTGTCGTGACTTTTTTGTTCAGATCCCTGAAATCCTCATGTGAACACACGTGTGTGCTGTACCAAATAAAAAACGTGGAATCATCCGTCTCCGTGTGATGAAACTGTGCAGAAACTAGCACTTTTATTTGATTCTTTTGCACCCAGGAACTCGTGTGCGTTGAGAGTTTGTGCCCTTCTATGGAAACCCCCCCCCCCCCCCCCCCCCCCCCCCCCCCCACCCACCCCTCCCCTCCCCGAGGCTGTTAAAATTTGAGGTGAACTCTCCGTGCCGTGGGGAACAAACCCGGCATTTAGATTTAGTTAGTTTTTACCTTCCTGTGGAACCCGACACAGTAAACAGCTCTTTCATCGGCCCCTACAGCCTCGACCTTCATCCCTTCAGGGCGCCGCACACAGATCTGCTCTTTTGCCCTGTATGTATAGAAGTGTATGCATCTATGTTGTGTATACAATAATCTTTATGTGTGTGTGCGTGTGTGTGTGTGTGTGTGTGTGTTTGGGGGTCCACTTGTGTTTGACCAGCAGGTGTAAATAGGTTGTGTTTATAAAATAAAAAAAATAACCCTCCCTGGCCATTTAATCACTGGGAAGTCTGTTCGCGGCCCAGGATGCAGCAGGAGGCCGCAGCCGCGCGTTCGAACCCCCCCCCCCCCCCCCCCACACACACACACTCGTCTATAAAAGCGCATCGCGCCGCCAGACAGAGCGACGCTGTTTGCATACAGGGGCGGTTTTGTGTGGGGTCGGCAAACCACCTCGCCCCCCCCCCCCCCCCCCCGGCATTCCTGGTTGGACTCGGAGGTCGAAGCTGCATCGCACCTCGAGAGCGACGACGACGACCCCAACGAGAGGTTTGTGAAAAAACACCCCCGAACCGCGTCGGAGTGTTTCGCAGAAATGATTCCAGCAGATCCGAAAGTATTTCTGTTATTGTTGTTGTTGTTTATCTGAGAACTATTAATCGATTCTGACCAGCAGGCCGCGAGAGTCGGCTTGTCGTTCTGTCGGTGCAACACGTGAGTCCGTAGGGAGAGATCTCAAAGGTTCGTACGCGCGGACGCACTTCAGGATAAATCCTACTCACTGACGTGAGATCCGAACTGTTGGTGCAGCGCCACCTAGAGGTCAGCACCGCTTTCCAATACGTCGGTTCTACGCGGTTTCCAGACCTCCAAATCAATCTCACACATCTGAGATGTGTGCATCGAAAACTAATAATCAGTATAAATATATATACTGTATGTACAGATACATACAGTATAAATATATATATATATATATATTTATATATACATACATACATACAGTATATATATTTATATATACATATATTTATATATATATACATACATACAGTATATATACATATACAGTATATGTATATATACATACATACAGTATATATATATACAGATATTTATACATACATATATATATACATACAGTATATATATATATTTATATATACATATATTTATATATATATACATACAGTATATATATACATATATTTATATATACATATATTTATATATATATACATACATACAGTATATATACATATATTTATATATACATATATATACATACATACAGTATATATATATTTATATATACATATATGTATATATACACATATATATATACATACATACATACAGTATATATACACTGTATATATATGCTTAATGGTCTATTCTACTCTAAATGGACCATCGGTTACTAAATGAACATCACGCTGTCTTGAAGAACATTTTGAAATTGAGGCCATAAATGCATGTTTACTGAGGTAATAATATAAAATAAAGTGAGAAGGAGGGTCTTTTTCATAGACTTCTAAACTTCTTTCTGCAACCACAGGTCCCCCCCCCCCCCCCTCCCTGCTGGCTATATTACACACTTTGAAGGTTAAATCTTTTGTTTTCCTAAATCCTCTGATTTCATCTCACAAATGTGTCTCGCAGGAAAACTTCTTTACAGTAATGTTTTTATTAATTTGTAGAAAATAGTACAAATGCATAAAACCTGTGTAAAGAAGACAAAAAAGAGAAGAAAACAGGCACGCGTTGGACGTAAAAACAAGGTACTTTAAATATCACAACAACACAGATACTCACTCATCACTTCTACTTCTTAAATCTCCCCCAAAAAAATTAAAAATGAAAAAGAGATTCAATATACTTTATAAAAACGGGATACGCAGACATTTAAGGTGACCGGCAAAGACTCGGGGTATATTTCACAGTGTTAGAAAGACAGAAAGAGTCACACACACAGTTAGTGAGTAGGAAAGATCTGACAGGAACACACTCCCTCACACGTCACAGTGCCCCTGAGCAAGGCACTAAACACAAAAGTTTGGAGTTCAGTTTGGAGTTAATTTTCTTAAAGAGAAATGAATCATGTGTGAATAAAAGAAAACTGTAAAATAACAGAATCTACGCTCAGACTACGGGGAAGACGCTGTTGTGTTTGAGACATTTTACACTATATGGCCAATAATATGTGGACACCGCTGTCCAAGCTAATTTTTGAGGTGCAATTAAGAGAAACCCTTTAATGCGACAGCAGAAGATACGTATTCTAGACGATGATGCGCTTCCAACTGTTTCCACATGACAACAGCCGCGTGTACAAATTCACAGTTTGGTGTGGAGGAACTTGACCCTGAACCTCAACACCTTCAGGAACTGGACCGCCGACAGTGAACCGGACCTCACCGCCTCATCGCCTCGTGCTGCTGTGAGGGAATGAGGTTGAATCTTGTAGCCAGCCTCCTCAAAAAGTGCGGAGGCTGCTGTAGCAGCATATTAATGCTTTTTTCTTTATGTGCGTGCCCACATACTTCTGGCCATAGAGTGTAGACGTTTTAGTTTGAGTACAAGTGGCTTCACGTGGTGGGTGTACGCTGTAGGTTGACTGGAAGCTAAAAGTCTTACGGAGGTGGCATGCGATGGACCCGAAATGGCCTCAAAAACAGCTCAGAAAGGAACAAACTGCTGATTCACCGCGGTTACTGGGAACCATCCGGAGCAGAGCTTCGAAACCAGCGGCGCGCTTTGTGTCACGTGTCGAGTCGAAAAGCGTCTACCGGTAACAGTAGACGCCAAACCTCAGGTACGGCGGGGGGAACCCGAAACTACGCACCCCTGGTTCCGGTGGGCCGCAGTTAGCCCGGGCCTTTGTGACGGGGTAACGGACGCTCCCGTCGGACAGCCATCCGGCGTCGCAGCGGTCCAGTCCCATCAGCCTCCAGGCGGCGTACATCTGGCCCACTTTGGCGATCTGACTCCCGTCATCGGCGCAGGCCTGGACCGCCTCGGTGAAGTTGAGCTTGGTCTGGTGCTTCAGGAAGTACACAGTCCCTAATGACGGGGAGAGAGAGAGAGAGAGAGAGTCACAAGTCGAGAGCACGTTCCGACATATTCGTTGTCCGTCCTCACGCTCGCTCGTACACTGACCCTTGACGGAGGCGGAGAAGCAGAAGGCGTCGTAGCGGTAGAGGAGGCGGTGCCGCTGCCCGTAGCTGCGCAGACCGGGAGCTAAGTCCACGCCCCCGCAGCCGTCGCGCGGGGCCGTGATCGGATACTGCACGGTGCCGTCGGCCAACCAGCCGGCGTTGCACCAGTCCAAACCGTCCTCCCACGCCGAGAAGAGCTGCTCGAACGTGGCCAGCGTGGCCTCCTGATCCCGGCACGCTTGTTGGGCCCCGAAGAAGTTGAAAAGGTAGCGTCCCTTCTGGGAATAGTAAGGGAACACCACGCCTGCATGTAGGGAGGAGAAGTGCATCGTGGTAGTTTGGTTTGTGTCGTCATACAGAGCAATAGACAGGCGGGCGACCTGGTGGTTAGAGAGATGCATTGAAGAGATGCGGTTGATGTTGCGTCTGAATGCGTCTGCATGACGAAATGTTGAGTCCTTTAAGGTGGGAACCTGTATTATCACCTAGGCACAATCCAAAATACATTTGTGTTTCACCAAATTAGAACAAACAAGTGTTCAATGGATATATCATAAAAAACTGGATGCCAGACTCCCAGGAGCGCTGCAGTACTGCGACTGGCCACCGTATCAGGCTTTTTATTATGCATCCATCACGGGCCTACAGATTATTTTTACTCCTGGTGTTGTATTCAAACTCCAGGAGGAAGCTGGTTTTATCAGTTCACATGTTGAAGCTGCCACATCGTATGTGAACATTAAAAAGTACAAGATGAGGATTTAGACTTTAGACACATACACACACACACACAAACACACACACACACACGCATCGCTCACCCCGCAGCTCCAGATCCACCGTCACACTCTCGTCCTCCAGGCCGTCGATCACCTCACATCGGTACCGGCCCGTGTCGTTGAGCTGCAGCTCGTTGATCACGAGCGACATGTCGCCCGGGGCCGAGCGGCGCAGGCGCACGCGTCCCCGGAAGCCGCCGTAGCTGCGGTGCCGGTTGCCCATCGCGACCATGACCTCGGTTTCCCTGGCGAAGGCCTCGGAGGGGACGGGACCGGCACCGGTGGGGTTGGCGGGCACCCAGGACCACTTGACCCGGGTCCTGCGCGGCGCGGCCAGCTCGGGCTCGTAGTGGAAGTGGCAGGGGAGGGTGACACTGCTCCCCCTGGTGGCCGACACTGAAAGCTGCGGGGATTCCACGTGGAGACGAATCCCGTTGAAATAGACTAGACAGGGACACGAAAAGCATGAAATGAGACGCGAGTTGAGCAGTCGGATCCTGGCTTTGTTCTCTGTGTTTCGTCATAAAACAATAAAATGTTTCTTTAATCTCCTTTCTGTGGAAAGTACGCACTGAAGCAGTCGGGTCAGGGAGTATACTTGCACGGGCATTGGTTGGCAAACAAATGTTATTTTATGGTTTAATCCATCCCACGATGAAGCTGTTTAACAGCAGCCATTATAAATTGTAATAGCAGCAAATGAAAGCACGGCTGTAACCAATAACCTTTATGATGGCTCTGGTCCCTGTAAACCATGACAGGGATGCAGGGCCCTGAACACTAAAACACATACGGATGGATGTATGGTAAAACATGTTATGAGGAACACTTGAGCCACGTTTATTTTTCTGTTTATGAACCATTAACAGCACGCCAAAAAAACGGTGTTTTTTTTATTTTTATTCCACTGCTGATTCCACTGAAGTGAAAGCAAAGCTTCTTTCTAAATGTCTATTTAAAGCCTGTGATGAAACAATAAATGAACGTCTCTCGGTGTGCGAGGATGTCGCGTCCTCCACAAGCAATCCACCTCTCTCGTTAAATATCTTATGGATCTCTGGAGCTGTCTTTACCTTTGCATGTGCATACAAAAAACATCCAGCTTTGCAACCTCACCGTGGACATGTGAACCCGTCACACTCGTAACATCAACACCGACTCAATGGCAACATCTAAATGGAGCGGAGACGTAAATATTATTGTTATTCCCACCTGAACTTTTCCTGAAACTAGATTTATTCCGTCACACACACGACTCAATGAACCTAAACTGGTAGACCACCAAGCATGTATTAAGGTACGGCCTGAATATCCCTGTTTACTTCCTGTCGGCTCGTGTCACTCGTATACACTGCGACAGGAAATAAACAGGAAGTGTTTACGTTTACAACCGTGACAGGGACAGTATAGACGACCACATCAATGAGAAGCAGACTGTGGCGCGGCTGTCCGGGCTCCATTAATTATAGCCGTCTCCTCCCGACACATCCACATGCAGGGGTGGATCAAGTGGAATTCAGCTTGAAATATTACAGTACAAATGTTTTGTTTGTCATATTCTATTCTATTTTTTTTTTTAATGATGTACTAGTGTTTAAAATAATAATTGGCACCAACAAAAAACGTTTCTGATTCTGAAAATAGTAATTTAGAAGCAAACATTACATTAAAAATCTCAAAATATGAAGCATAAAAAAAGTGCAAAAAAATAAAAGTGCTCGTTATGCAGAATGGCCCATTTAAGGAAAAAAAAAATCTATAATACACCTGAAAAGTACCTGTACTTGATTAAATACACGTGGTCACATTCCACAAACAGCAAACCACAGAGACACGCTTCCGTTGGATGCGCGCGCAGACACACGGAGGACCTACTCTCTCCTTTCCCGTTCCCGTTGCTGATGTCCTGGTAGTGGAAGCCGTTGCTGTAGCCGGGCATCCAGCCCTGCGCGCCGGGCAGCTGCAGGTACCAGCAGGCGGCCAGCAGGGGGCGCAGCAGACCGAGCATGGTGCGGAGACCCGGGACGAGAATAAATACTCTTTATTCTACCGAGCTGTCAAACAGGCCGTGAAGGACGCCGTGAAAACTGTCAAGTTAAAAAAAAGAAAAAAAGATCAAAATTACGTGTCGCAGCGATTATAAATAGTTTTTTTTTTTATTTAAAGAAAGTGATATATTTATAGAAATATTAAAATAGCAACTTTTTCAAAATAGCTATTGTAACACTAAATGTGGCTCGGAGACCAGACGAGATTATTATTATCCAATATCTTTCTCCCATTTTTATTAATTAGGTTTTTTTATCTTAAAATTTTTTTAAGAAATGTACTTATTTTGTTTTTTTTAGTTGCCTGTGTTACAGCTGTTGTTCCTCATTGCTATGAATAAAAAGTAATATGATAAGCTTGATGACTTATTGATGACTTCTGATATATAATCGATTAAAAGAACATCAGAAACCTTTCACAGCACTAACGTATCTTCTTTTATTCTAAGACGTCATGGTTCAATAACATAATAATATTATAATATCTATCGTGCGTGTTAAATCTTTTCTTTCTTGCTGCTTTATGAATTCGCCCACGAGCTGCATGTCAAGTAAAGCTTTAAATTAAAAATAGAAAAAAGAATAATACAAAATATAAATAAAAAAAGCCGCTGTAACTCCGGTTTAAACGGTTTAAACGTGTTTTGTTGTTGTTGTTGTTGTTGTTGTGGTAAAAACCAACAAGTCTGAAGTCGTAAACAGTCACTCACGGGTCCGCAGTCGTCCGCCCGGCGTGTTCTCAGCTCCTCTTCTCCTCTTCTTCTCCTCCTCCTCATCCTCTGCTCCCGTCTCCTGCTGGCCGGGGAGCGCGCGCGCGCGCGCGTGACGTCACGGGACCAGGCACCCCTTTTGAAGTGAGCGGTGACCTCATCGTCCACGAGCCCGTTTACACGGCAGATGTATTAGTACTATAAATAAGTACAGCAAGCAGCGGCTCTGGTGCTTTGATGCTAAATTAAACAACTCGACAATCTGCAGAAACGATCAGTTGATTAATCGATCGGTTTTATTGGCAGAATATTTATTGTCAAACTTTCTTTTTTTTTGATGATTCGAGTCATTTTTTTCATGCAAAAAGCTTCACATATATGATAATTTGCTGCCTTTTGATTATTGGGATGATTTGGGATAATTATTGGGCAAATCAATCATTGTGAAGGTGTCGCTTTGGCCATTTATTACTATTTTCATAATTTTTCACAAACCCAACAATCAGTCGATTAATGAGAAAATAAATCAGCAGATTAATCAAGTTAGTTCCACCTCAAATCTAATAATTTAATATAATATCTGTTATAACGGGACATTGTCTCCACTTTTTCTTATAATAACTGTGCTATAAGAATATACCACATCACCACATCTGGCACACAGATGCGAGCCGGATTTTATTCGGGTCATTGTTTAAAAATTAAAAGGAGGCGCAGGTCAAACCAGTTGACCCCTTTCTTGACCTCGTCTCATCCCACCGAAAAAAAATATGCTCAAACTCGACTGATTTAATCTTTTGTGTGCAATAACGAGACAAAAAAACCCAGCAACATCTCGTTTATCCAAAGAGCAAATACAAAAATTGAACATAGCAATAGTTCACTGGTAATATTTACTAGGTTTTAGGAGATAGGAGCAGAGGAAAGTCCTCATTAACCGTTAACAACGCAGGTGTATTTTACCACCTTTTCCTCCGGATGATGCAACTCGACTTGAGTTTTGAACTATATATAAAAGAGGGATATTAAGTGTGTTCTCCCCTGGATAGGAACGTAATCTAAAATCCATAAAAATGTGAAACAATTGCATAATCGGACAACGTATTCATTATAAATAAATAACCGAGATTCGTTGCATCTTTTTCTTTTTTCCGAAACAACGCGTCAGCCGTCTTTTTTAGACGGCAACAACATACAGAGGCTGCCAACTTCTCTGTGTTCCGGGCACGTTGAGGCCCGCTGCCCCTCCGATGGGCCTCAAGTAACAAAAGCAAAAAATATTGACCCATGAACTCATATTTCAGTCGTCACTTTAAATAATAGCGGCCGCGGTGGGGCAAAAAAAACTAAACGAGAGCGATTTCTAGTTGTCCGTCGGGGCCTCCCGGGAGAAATGTCTGAGTGGAGGCTGGTTGTCGGGGATGGGGGGGGGGGGGGGGGGCAGATGGAAGCTGCCCTCCTGACATCTGAATCCGACTCCCCCCCCCCCCCCCCCCCAGAAGAAGAGCTACGACACTCAAGAGTCGCCTGAACTGAAGGTCTGGAGCCTCTCGGAGTCCCGCTCGCAAAACCCTTTTCCTCTGCGGCCACGGATGTTTTTCTCGTGACTGGACCGTCATTAAAAAAAGAAAATGACCTTCGGCAGACCCCTAAGGTGTCATGACCCCCCCCCCCTCGGGGGACCCACTCGACCCCATGACCTCAGACCCAGGACGTGGCCCTGTAGGAGGTTGAATGCCGGGCCCCCATCGGTGTGCACACTGCTTAAAGCGTGATCTGACGAGTAGGGGCCACGTGAGTGAGGACCCCCCGGCCCCCCTTCCCCGGGCCCTTAAAGCACAAGCTGACCACTGGGCCATTCCAGCCCATCCCAGCTGACGTCGGGCGAACAAGGCCGGCTCCACCTGGACAGGTCTTCCAGTCTATCACACCTGAGGGCAACTTAGAGCCGCCAATTAAGCTAAGCTGCAGGTCTTTGGGAGGCTCCTCGCTGCCTCACCAATAAGGCCCCCAGACCCCCGGGGCCCCCGGAACCCTCCCCGCCATGTGCACCAGGGGTCAGCTGGGACGTCCCACCCGCCCCCGTCTTGAAACACGGCCCTGAAGTCCAATAAATGAATGAAGAGTGAAATGATCGTGATCTCAATATTGACCTTAAATAAAGATGATAAAGATGATTTTTGACAATCAAGCAGCCTTCAATTCAGCTCAAGAGCAATTCTCATCAATGTGGTTTGCCCTGAATTAACCTCATTCTGTCCTCCTCCTCCTCCTCCTCCTCCTCCTCCTCCTCCTCCTCCCTTCTTTTATTTTCCATCCACAAACCCACAACTCCCGTCTCGCTGCGACTCCTCCCCGCTCCCACAAACAAACTATTTTATTGTCTTCTTCCCAACAAAAGCTAAACGTGACGACGACGACGAGAGGATTCTCCTCACACAAAAACATCTTTACTCATGTACAGTGGCGCAGAATTTCCTTTGTTCCTCCTCCTCCTCCTCCTCCTCCTCCTCCTCCTCCTCCTCCTCCTCCTCCTCCTCCTCACTTAACTGCAATGCCTTCGTCACCATCTGAAATCTGCGCTTTGAAAGAATAATATCTATAATGGTTTCCTGGTCTGGGAGTTCTCCATTTGCCAAATTGTTAACATCTCTCTGGACGCGGAAATATTTCAATATGGAATGCTGAGACTTTAGGAATTTAGTATAAAAAAATAAAAGCTTCACGGTGCAAAGAGGATGAAGTCCTCGTGACCTTTGACCTGTTTGTCTTCAGCGTATGCAAACACACGGATAACATTAAGCTCCATTTAAACAATTCAAAATGTCAGGCGCTTATCTGTCGGCTAAACATTCTGTGAACTCTTCTCCGGCTTATTAAAACAAAAACAGGTTTCGAGAACGGCGATTGCCAAATTCCTCCCAAATTACGTCACTTAATAGTAACGTCGGACCATATTTGTCTCTTTTTTAGTTGTCAGGAGTCAAAATTAGTCATCGTCAACATGTTTTGCGTTAAGGGTTCAGAGCGACGGCAATTATCATAATTCCCCCCCCCCCCCCAACTAATGTACATATCTTTAGGCAAAATGGCTTGAAAGAGTGCAAATAGCTGCTATAAAAAAAAAGAAGAATAACTAATGTATGCGGGGGGAGGGGGGGAGGAGGAGGGGGGGGGGGGGGGGGCTCTGGGTTTGTTTACGTCTGGCTCCGGCCCGGAGAGGACGAACACATCGTGATTTCTGGATTTCGAGAAGACGAGTTGCTTTATGCCCAAATAAAAAAAAGAAACATCACAAGATTTAAGAGTCATCAACAGCTCCTAAAAACCCTGACGCCGCCTCTGTATAGGCAGCCCCCCCCCCCCTCAGACAGTGTGTCACTAAGCCATTATCTCCCAGTGTGTTTGAAGAGAGCAGACCAGTGCTCTTCCCAAAGCCCCAGATGAAAGGTTTTGGCCCCGGGCCTCAAATACCAGCAGCTCCATCGGGGCACTGAGGCGTTGGGGTGTAATTTCTGCAAGGCAGCGACACTCTGAGGGGGGGAGGGGAGAGGGAGGGGGGGGTCCAGAGGAGGCCTGCGGATCCTGGACCCGGAGCCGAGAGAGACCACATGAAACACCACGAGATGACTGTGAGTGTGTGTGTGTGTTTATGTTTGTGTGCTTTGACTGAAGAGTCGAGCAGGTGATCGTGTCGGTGTGTGAAGTCACACACTGTCATTAGCTGTGTGTGTGTTTGTGTGTGTGTGTGTGTGTGTGTGTGTGACTGAAAATGATTAGAGACGAAGGCTTTCGAGACAGAAGGCCAGCAGGAGAGGGAACTGCAGGGCTCGGAGTGACACTTTCCAGCTCGATTAAAAGATGGAGGATAAAAAAAATAAAAAAATGAGCCGTAATAACGAATGAGAACTGCAATTTCCCACCTTTTCAAGCCGACCGAACGTACACAAGGCCCAAAGAACGAGGGGCGCGGTGACGACGGGAGGCCTTTCATCACCCTTCGAAATTCAGTCCAGAGCATTTATTTGGTGCAGAAATAACATAGGATTTCCCCTCTTTTCGGGATGGCGTCCCCTCGAGATGGTGAACATACCAGATCTGAAATAGCAGGTTGTTTTCCAGGAGACGAGTCTTTTCCTGCAGCGCCTCCAGTTTCCTGCCTGCTTCGGCCTCAGCTGGCAGAGAGGAAGCCAGGCTGAATTCCTCATGTTTTGGGTGATATTAAGCAATTTACATTGAAAGCATTAGTCAGTTTTGTGTTTATTAATTATCCTGGTAAAGGGGCTAATTGAGGGGTGCATAAAGAGGGTAATAAAGATGCTTTATACGTGCAAGTTTAAACCGAGTGTATTGAGAACATGTTTCATAGATATCTTTTTCTTTCTTTTACATAATAACATCTTGTAGTTCACCAAAAAGCATTCCAAAGCCTCCGGAGTCAGATGGACCGTGTCCTGATTTCTGTATTTTACTTTTGCTCAAGCTGCCGCTTCCAGAATCGTTCTGCAAAAGAAAATTGTGATTATAACTAAATATTGCTCCATATTAGCGTATTTTATACAACGTATAAAATCAAGAACGACCACATTGGCGAGGGCCGGCGGTGGATGAGGTCATCACGTCAGACAACAAGTTGTCCTACGTCATTATGAGCTTTTAATCTGATGTTTAACGGTCCTTTTTCTCCTCAAATACTGATGCAAACACGCGGCTCCTCCGTCGCTTTAACCTTCACAAGGTCAGTGTTCAAATCCCCTGAAGGATTCCCCCACTTCAGTGTGCGTGACCTTCACAGGCCGTAATGAGGAAGAGGACGGGGCCCTCCTCGGGTGAAGATACCTTTGGAAGATGGTATCGTGGTATGAAGAGAGATTAGCCCCCCCCCCCCCCCCCCCCCCTCCTCGGGGGGTTTAAATGCTAAACGGATGAAACGACCCTCGGTGCTTTTGGGGTCTTTTGATCCTCCACCTTTTTAAATGGAAAACGGCTCCCAATTAATTCAGCCAGACGATCGAATATAATCTAAATATTCAGATGTAAATACAAAGTGCAGGCTACATTTATTCACGCCATTAAAAAAAAAAGGTTGGTGGTTTTAAGTCTTTATTTATTCTTAATTTCAAGATACAAAAAGGTCAAACATAAAAAAAAAGGAATCCTCTTAAAAACACAACACTGGAAATAAAAAAGAGGAAGCTTTAAATCCAGTTAAACCTCTATGGAGGTCAACAGTAAAGCAAGAAACCATAAAAACACATTTATTTCTGATCAAATCATAAAACAAAGATATCTACAATACGTTGAAACAAAAATAAATGAAGCTAGCACTAATATAAAGTCCATAAAACGCATGCAGACGTGGAGAACGACCGCAACAATAATAAATATCGTTCAGTGTTTTGACGCCGACATCCGTCCTCGACCTCTCGGCGGCCCCACTACCCCCCACTACCCCCCCTCATGCATTTTTATTTAAAAAGAAAAAAAAAAGATCTGGAATTCATTGTGCTAAAAAAAAAAAAATGTATTGCACGAGCCCATAATTCATAATTCATGGGGTGGAAAGGTTTTGAGGATACTGTGACAGGGGCAGGGCGGGGTGGGGGGGGGTCGTGTCACATGTCCAGTGGAACCGTAAAGAATCAGCTTTGATTTGGTTTCCCTACAACGGTCTTATCAGCGGGGCCTCAGCTTTCAACTGGAGGCTTAACGTTGGACCCTAAACGTCTACCAACACGCACAGATCCCAGAACAGCAGATAATACGCACGTCACGTCAACACTGTACAGCCAAAGCAAGGTGCTCCGTTTACTCCAACAAAGACACTGAACTAGTGTATGTATGTATGTATATATATATATATATATATATATATATATATATATATATATATATATATATATATATATATATATATATAAAAATTTGCTTTTAGTTCTACGTGTAATAATGAATATGTTTGTTCTTCAACAATAGTTAATTTTATTTTTTTTTTTTTTATATTTCAAATGTCAAAACACAAACATCAAAATGTGATTTAAAAAAGAAGTGAAACTGTGAAGACAACTTGAAGCACAGCTGCGTGTGTGTGTGTGTGTGTGTGTGTGTGTGTGTGTAACGTTTCGGTAGCATTTACTGACCACTAGGGGCCGCTCTGCTTTGACCTGAGACGATAACAACATCATAAAGTCTAAAACACTATTGTCAATCTCTTTTGTTTACGACGGCAACCGACTCGTGATGAACATATTCGGACTATCTTGGATGTGACGAGGTTCTCAACACGAGCTTCTTTCTAGAAATCGTTCCACCTCGAGGTCAAAAGGCTTCAACTCGAGTCCTCCGGAGGGGCCGAGTGTCGTCTTCGTCTTCTTCTTCTTCTTCTTCTTCTTCTTCTTCTTCTTCTTCTTCTTCTTCTTCTTCTTCTTCTTCTTCTTCTTCTTCTTCTTCTTCTTCTTCTTCTTCTTCTTCTTCTCTTTCACTCGACAACGACCTCAAACTCTCTGGTGACGGCGTCCCGTCTGTCGACGAGGGCGTCGTCTCCTCCGGCTTCGGGACCAACATCTGCTAAACTGACTTTGATGTGCCACAACAACTGGAGGTCTGATGTGTGAGAATAATCTTTTGTTCCTCTCGTGTGTGTGTGTGTGTGTGTGTGTGTGTCCGTCAGTTCACCATAAACTGTATTTTTTTTTTGTCTTAATGAACCCACAGAAACCAAAGATGTGAGGGTGCGTTGGCACAAGAAGAGTTTGATTTGGCCGGAAGCCAAAAAGAGGCCTCTTGGCTTTGAAGAGGAATAGAAATAGTGTGAAATAGTGTAAATTATGGGATGTTGGCGGCGGAGTGAATACTTTGTTGACATGTTGGTGTGTAAACCTCTAAAGCAGTTCAAACTAAAGTCCCGAAAGAGAAACGTGAACTGAGGAGTTCACGGTCAAACCACTGCAGAGAAATACTGAAAAGAGATTTTAAGTCTCTTATTTATTTACTTTTTAAACAAAAATATGGCAAATATATTGTAAACTATTTGGTATCACTTGCTAGTCTTTCCAACTAAAGAGCAACGAGCATGTTTTTGTTTACCAGATTTAAATAAAACAAGGCTTGACGACAATATTTAAATTATATATTATGTGCAGATTAACTTTTTTGATGAAGAAGAATCGATCGAAAGCTTCGATGCATCATCAGAACATAATTTATATTCTGCATGTCTGGAGGGGAAGCGTTTGGTTATCGGACGTGAGAAAGCTGACAAGTTTATGTACATCACCAGGCGAGGAGGGTCTTGGATGTTCAAGGTTCCAGGTAGAACTGATCTAGGATCAGAGTCTAGGCAGCACCTACCCCCCCCCTCCCGCACGACCGGAGACCCAGGGAGTCACCACCTTTCATTTAGGGTGAATAATCTGACCCCAGCTCAGTGACAAAGAAGATATATTGTCGTTTTCTATAAATTGATCACAGATTTTGGTCCAGGTGGAAAAGAAGACGAGCGATCGAGTCAGGAAACGAAACAAAGAGCGGACGCCGTGAGCTGAACTCAACCAGGGTCCTGGTAACAGTGGTGAAGGGCAACATCTCCCACCTCCAACCAGCCAGGGAGGGAGGAGAGGGGGGAGGGGGGGTTGTGTGCTACTCTGGTGTTTGCTGCCCCCTAGGGCTGAGAGCAAGGCAGTGCAGGTGTGGCTCAGGAGGAGGGAAGGGGTGGGTGGGAGGAGGAGGTAGAGAAAGGAGGGGAGGGAGGGGGGTTGGACCTGGACGGCGCTACTCGTCACAGCCCAGGAGCTCCATCCGCAGGGTGATGCGCTCGTGCCACTCCCACGGCAGGATGCGGACGTAGCGGCTGTAGAACGAGGGCTCGAAGAGGTTCTGTTTGTGCACGTTGTTGTCGCCGTTTCCCGGGAAGATCTGGAAAGAGAACCGCGACACGGATCGTACCCGCAGTTAGCCTCAACGATGATAATAATAATAATTTTCAGGATAAGATGACATAAGTCAGGCCTGTTCGGTTCCACGCAGCAACACATCCATAAACTTGAACCTAACTCAAGTTAGCTGGATAAACTGACAGCTCCCTTCCTCAGACATCCCATTGATGAAGGAGCGATATTAGTTAGATTAACGTTTTATAGGGAGAGTTCTTCCATCTATTAATTGGCATCAATTAGATTCTCTTTGAGCTTGTTTTTATCTACTTATTCTGAAAGAGAGTTGTTTTTAATTGCCATTAATTAAAAATAAAATAAATAAAATAAATAAAATAAATAAAATAAATAAAATAAATAAAATAAATAAAATAAAATAAATAAAATAAATAAAATAAATAAAATAAATAAAATAAATAAAATAAATAAAATAAATAAATTATATTCGCGCAAATATGTTTGACAATAAACTGTACATAGTTTTAGGATTAATTTCCTCTGGTTTTACAATAACTGACAAGAGAGTGTAACAACGAGCACATAAATATGAAAACAATAAAATGGGGACTAAAACCAGTGGACGCCTAAGCAGAGTTAAATTAGAAATCATAAACTGAACTTAGTTTATAAATGTTTCATCTATGGAGTCATAGGAAACTTAATGTTCCACGTCCATAATTTAATGACCTCATTTGGCAGGTTAATAGATTTTTTTGGACGCATTATAAATAAATGCACACAGAAAACTAATCAAAACCAGTGACAACGTAATTGGCTCCAGGTGTGTGGACCAGCGTGTAAAGCTCAGCTAATATTTATTTTAATTAAGTAAGTACGTTTTATATAATATTTTCTTGAGCCAATGGATTTATTAGGTTTTCTCTTTTTGAAGTCGTTTTATTTTTACCCTCGACATTTGTGAGCCGGTTTCTGGCCTCAGCCGGACTGACCTGGTCTGTCCCGGAGGTCTCGTCCTTCACGATAGTCCAGGACCGCCCGTCGTCACTGTGAGCCACTTTGAAGGCGGTGACAAACTGGATGGAGCCAAAGTCCTTGGCCCCTTGTGTGATGACCCCTGTGATCTTCTTGGGAGACCCTAGGTCCACCTGAGGACACAGAAACCACCTGGCTTTACAAAACACAGCAAAGCGCCAGCCAATAACAACAACAACGTCCTCCCCTCCCACCTGCAGCCACTGCGACTGGTCGTTGGTGGCGGCGGTCCAGGCGTTAGTCTTGCCCTGTTTGTCCAGCCGGGCGTAGCGAGGGTGCCAGGTGAAGGCCTCTATGCCCCAGGTGCGGAAGGTGCTGGAGGACGTGATCTGGCGGTCGGACACCAACCGGGACTTCATGCCCATCGGCTCCGAACAACCTGGAGGGTTTGAATACACTGTGGGGGTCAGACCGGGCAGAGAGAGACAGAGGAAAAGAGGGAAAGAAAGTATGATAGAAAGGGGACGGACAGGAAGAGGCCCAGGCCAGCTGTTGATGTGAAGCAACACACACACACACACACACACACACACACACACACACACACACACACACACACACACACACACACACACACACACACACACACACACACACACACACACACACACACACACACACACACACACACACACACACACACACACACACACACACACACACACACACACACACACACACACACACACACACACACACACACACACACACACACACACACACACACACACACACACACACACACACACACACACACACACACACACACACACACACACACACACACACACACACACACACACACACACACACACACACACACACACACACACACACACACACACACACACACACACACGCGGGAAGCCAGAAAAAGTACATTTTACCAGCTTACATGAGCTCACAAGTTTGCCGTATTTTCTCGATCGCATCACATGATCAGTAGGAGCAGAACCGCCATCCTAAAGACAAACTTGTGGAGCTCGTTGTGAAATCTCTAAACTCTTTGTGAAATCTCGTTGTGAAATCTCTAAAACAGACAACAAAAAAATGATGAGCGCGTGCGAGTGAAGCATGCGGGATGAACAGACGGTCGAAGAAGCAGACAAAAACGTTTAAAGCTGCTTGTGCAACATCATCTCAGTTTCATAAAAACAAAAATTACACTAATTAAAATCGAGTTTCACAGTTTGACCCGTTTACCTTGACGGGAACGAACCGTCTTCTACCAAATGTTATAATTAGTCTTTTGCATTGACGCTTTTTATTCTGTGTTTAAAAACTCATGTCACACCGACAGGAGACAAATATGGCAATTTTAGAATCGTGGACAAACGGGGAAGGACAAAAACGGCGAGATGAGCAGAACTTTGTTTGCAGCGCGAAAAAGACAAAACAAAGATGAAGACAAAACAAAGATGAAGACAAACAAAGATGAAGACAAACAAAGATGAAGACAAACAAAGATGAAGACAAACAAAGATGAAGACAAAACAAAGATGAAGACAAACAAAGATGAAGACAAAACAAAGATGAAGACAAGCGGTGAAAAATAACTCAGAATCATTAGCATCAATGTGTACGGTACGCTTGCCAGTATTAGAAGTGGAAAGTATGAGCATGTGGTTTTAATAAATGCGCTGTGGTGCGATCATCAGAGTATGTGATCAATCACCGAGCGCAGGGCTGAAAATCATTAGTGAAGGAATATAAAAGAGATTATAGACAAGTTAAAGCAAAAAAAGACTGTTGGATAACTCCAAATGTCCAAACAGGAGTTTAAATGAGATGTGAACCAAAAACATGACACTGTGTGCGCTGTGCATGTTCTGTGGGAGTTTACCGTTGAGTTCACAGCCCACCAGCTCCATGCGCATGGTGCAGGCCTTGCGACACACCACAGGGATGATGCGGATGTACTGGGCGATGATCGGGGGGTCGAACAGGTTGGTCTTGGTGCTGTCGTTGTCCACGTTTCCCACAAACACCTACGAAGAAAGGAGGAGTGGGCAGTTAGTTAGTTGTCACCAAGTCATACTGATAGCAGATATTACAACTCTGTTGCATTTGCTTTACTCTATTTATATCTTGTATATACCAACATAAATTCTCCGTTTCAGAACTGGTGTCGTTGGAGTGTCAGTGAAGTACAGTTACAGTGTGCTTTATGTTCATCACTGCTCCCTCTAGTGGATCATTTCAATCTTTGACACACGAGTTATGTGTATTGGAGGTTGAGCCGAAATAAAAACAATTAAAAATCGGTGTAAAACAGACTTATGGTGCACAGTGTTTTGCCGTTGACGCATCGCCTCACATTGTCCTTCCTCTGTCCGGCGGTCCTATAAATGTTGTACGTCTTGCCGTCCAGGCTGGAGGCCACCTTGAAGGCCTTAATGAACTCGGAGGTTCCGATACGACTGGCGCCCTGCGTCACGATACCTGTGAAGCGCATCTTTCTTTGCATGTTGATCTGTAAAGCAGAAAAAGAAAGAGAGAGAGAAGGAGTTCAGATTATTTCTAAGCAGGAAAAGTATCCATTAAAAAAAAAAAAAAGAGAATAGTTTTAGTACAATATCTGTCTACCAATGTAATCTTCATTTGGATGCGTCACCTGTATCCATGGGTTCTTGTCGTGAGCAGCGGCGCTCCAGGCGTTAACCAGCCCCTTGTTGTGAAGGCGGGCGAGCTCGTGTCCCCAGCG
Source organism: Cyclopterus lumpus (assembly GCF_009769545.1). NCBI lineage: Eukaryota > Metazoa > Chordata > Actinopteri > Perciformes > Cyclopteridae > Cyclopterus > Cyclopterus lumpus. The sequence continues at coordinate 4,974,937 of NC_046971.1, read as the reverse complement.
CTGCAGGCCCAGCATGGTGTAACGGACTGAAGAGGCAGAAATCTGGGACTCAGCGATGCCCCCTCCCTCCATGCCGAGCAGAGAAATGCAGCCTGTGGAGGAGAAGAAGGGAGGGGGAATAAAAAGGTGAAATCACTGAATTTGTGAGAATATACCTAGAATAATTAAAAGCTGTCTTTTATTTTAAGATGAAAGCAATGAGGGAGATTAAGATGACAGTAGTTGGTCACATGACTTGTCTCTCGGGAGTGTTTTTTCGGGTCACACTTACGCAGCTGGCAACGTTTGCCCACATACGGGGACGGGCAGTGGCATTTGAAATCGCCTTCCAGGTCCCGGCAGGCGCCTCCATTCCCACACGGCTGGACGGCGCAGTCGTTCACATCTACAGAGAGAGAAAGAAAGAAAGAAAGAAAGAGAGAGAGAGAGAACCACACCGTCACTTCCTGAAGAGGTCAACACAAACACCTTACTGGTCGACTGTCAACAGCCAGTCTGAAAGCAGATCACAGTTAGTAAGAAGTGTGAGTGACGGATCACATGACGTGCTTAAAAGGAGGCGGGCTTCGACATTTCTGCTCCACGCCGATGTTAGTGGAAGTCACGCCGACAGGACGGGAGCTGTAGTAGAGAAAAGGTGTGGAGGCCATGTGGATGTGGAGTTATTAATTAACTTGATACGCGCAGTGTCATGAAGTGCACGTTTATTTGTCTTGTAACTCGTCGCGTTGCCTCTAGGAGGCGCCCTCGCCAACGCCATCTCTCCAGCTGAACGTCAGCGAGGAGGGAAAACGAATCGAAACACAACTCCTTTCCATCTCTTCCCCCACAGTGTGACTAAAGCCAGCTTTGAGCGCTCGCTATTGGGAACGAGGCACACACATTTAGCTGTTGGTAGAGAAGACTGCACACACACACACACACACACACACACACACACAAACATAGAAGAGACTGGGAAGCTTTAATCCTCAACGGGCTGTCGTTATGGAAGGAAATGCACACAAACAACGATGTTGTTGTTTTCCAAACAAACAAACGCACACATGGCAGCATCGTCCTGCCCACACACTCGCTCCATAAATAGCTCCGTGTCCAAACGTTCATTTTCACACAGTCGCAGGAGGATTACAGTCATTTAAAAAAAAAAATGTGCATCCACAAATTCTGGATAACGAGGTACACGGTCTTGACCCTTCCGGCTCTGGGAGCTTATACTTAAAAAAAGAAAAGGAAAAAAAAAGCAGATTATTTCTAGCAGCAGTCGAGGAATATTTTAAACATTTAAACAAGCTGTGAAAGAAAAGAAAAAGCTCTTTGATCAACTGTCTTGAAACCTCGGTCTGTATCCAGATATATTCATAATATCAGAGTATCTTTGGCTTTTTTTGTTTTAAAGCCAAAAGGAAAGGAAATATATTTTTGTTTAAGTATTATAAATTAGGATACTGACCAACAGTAACAAGGAGTGAAATAACACGATTACAAACCATAATAATAAAAAAAGGCAGTAGAGGACTAATTGGGTTAAGTCAGCTTTGGATTAAAACTTGTTGGTTAATGACCAGATACAGCTTGAGTCAGTTAGCATCAACTAGAAGAGATCAAAGGGTTGAAGGTTACTTATGTACACACCTTTTATTGAACACTAAAATCCGCCGGCTATTTCATTTTCTGGATGGTGCACAATCATAAGAACTCTAAAAAAGGTGCTCTACCCGCTGTTGGGAGCATTTCGATTGCCTCTAAACGGGTCTCAACATGGCGGCTCAGCTGGTGAGCTGGCCGACAGGGGCATACGTGCACTAAAAGCATGCACGACCGGCCCGGCTATGTAAACGCAGTGAGGGAAAGCTTGGACAACTTCAAGGAATTCCCCCCTGGGGATGAATAAAGTAATATCTTATCTTAAAATACAGGAGAGCGACATGCTCCGCTTAGCCTTCTCCATTTGATCTTAAATGGACATCAGTAGTCTGGTTGTCGGGGGGGGAGAATCAGTAATTGACGACAGACTGACGGAAAGAAATTCCAGTCACGTGTCAGCTGGTGGCGTCTTCTCCAGTAAGAGGATTGGTCCAAACATTACGGTCCAATCCATTTATCTGACAACCAGAGGGTCAAACATGCATTCGTTAGAATAGAAACTTACGGGAACATTCAAGATGGACACTTTCTATGGAACTCAACAGGGATATAAAAGAGATATATCTGGAATAAAATGCTCATCTGGGCAGTCCTACTTTTAACTAAAAGATGCCTTTAGACCTAGTATTGTTTTTTTTATCTCCAAAATAAGATTTAAAAAAAGAAATTATAAGCGCAAAATTCTCAAACTTAACCCTTTACGGACCCTTTGCACCCCTAGTCCTCGACAGGTAGGAACAGGTAGATGCATTATGAGGCGTGTAGGTTTGTTTAAACTGACTCACTGTAAACTTTAATGAGATGTGTGAAAGAAATGTGCGTTTCTAAAATCTAAATCAGCTGTTACAAAGTTTTTGGGGTGCGGAGCAACAACATGGCCTCCATCCAACAATAACGGAAACCGCACACCATCAGCATTTCTGTGAGGACAGCCGTGTCCCATCATGCACCAGGGTGAGTTATAACAATGACAACCCCTGGTTCACAGTGGAGGTCAGAAAGCTACGGCTGCACGAGGACCAGGCGTTTAGGAGTGGGGACAAAATACAGGCGGTGAGAGTCCTGAAGCCATCGGCAACAGCTCCATCAACCAGCCCCAGCCCACCAGTACCCCCTCCTCCAGCCCAGCAGGGGCTCATGCATCTGTACCACCCCTCAACCCCAGTGACGCCTCCCTATACTCTATGGAGAGACGTCAACAGGCCTGCCCGGACACCGCCTCCCCCCTCCACTTCATCCTCCAGCATCTGAACTCCCCAGGAACCTACGCCAGGATCCTGCTTGTGGACTTCAGCTCTGCCTTCAACACCATCATCCCGTCCTCTGCTGCATGACAAGCTCTCAGCTGCACAAGCCCGACTCCACCTGCAAGTGGATCAGAGACCAACACTGGAGTCTTTCCGCTTCCTGGGCTCCATCATAACCCAGGACCTCAAACGGGAGCCGAGCATCAGCTGCATCACTAAGAAGGCTCAGCAGAGGATGTTCTTCCTGAGGCTGCTGAAGAAGTTCAACCTGCCAAAGACAATGATGGTGCACTTCTACACCTCCATCATCGAGTCCCATCCTCTGCTCCACCATCAGCATCTGGTACGCTGCAGCCACTAACAAGGACAAGGACAGGCTGCAGCACATCATCCGTTCTGCCGGGAGGGTGATTGGCTGCAGTCTGCCGTCCCTTCAGGATTTGCTCGCTTCAAGGACCCTGAAGCGAGGAAGAAGGATTGTGTGCACCGCCTGCCCTGACAGATTCCTTGCATGAAGCGAAAGCCCATACAATTCTCACGATGCAGCAGTCCGTCCATGTGCTGATCCTCAACGCTTTACAAGTCCAGGATCTGTGCTGCAGCCAAAAGGATGTGGGACCACAAAATACAGGGCCTCCGCCCACGAGGTGCTCGGACTTCTGAAAGTAAACCGTTGTTTATGGTTTGACAACAAGACAAAAGAGTATTAACTCTGAGAGTGTGACAAAGTAAGAAAAGTTGGTTCAGAAACTTCTGTCTTCCAACAGGAAGAAAAAAAGTCATACTTTCACCGTTGCCATGGTAAAGCTACCAAGGGGATAGCTCTAAAGGCATATTATGGCCATCAGATAAAACCACAACGGCGTTATTAAATAATAATACTAATAAAAAAAAAATTTAGAAAAAGGGCCAGCAGGTTTCCAGATGTGTAATTTACACCAAAGAGCGCCAGCAGCACCCAGAACAGCTTTGAGTCGGATCTCTGCCAGGGTGTCACTCTGCTGGAGGGGTGCAGAGCTCCGAAATGAAACTTCTGATGTCATAAAGTACATTCACAGAGCATATCATTTAAAGCCGTGTCTCCCAGCGTGGTGACATCAGAGCCTGGGCACTGGTGTACATCTACACTGGGGCATTTCTGCAACTTGCACTGTACATGTGTTATTATTGTAAGATGCGACAGTAAGTATAGACCCCACACATGTATACAGTGTGTACAAATTACTTTTTTATATTCTTCTAGAGAAATAAAGTGTCAAACTCATGACTTTATGTCCTTGTGGTTAAAATGAAAAAAAAGGGGATTCTTGGAAGTTTTAAATGTTGGACTTCCATTGTTTTTACAGCCCTTATAAGTCTGTTGCTGACATCTCTTTCAATGTTTACCTGTGAAGGTTCAGCCAACAGCTGCTTCTGTTACTTAAGACCGCGTTGTGATTCCAGGTGGGCAGCTTTAGGGATCCAAAAGGGACAATCTAGTGTGTTTAATGCAGACCAGACAGCACACACACATATTTAATATACACTCACACCCTGTACTCAACAGGGAGCCCAGTCTGCACACTACCACAGCCTAGGAAAAGCTCAAAACGCTACCAAAAACAAGTGAAAGAGCAGCGCACACAAGCCCATTGGCGAAATTCCAAGAAGCAAATAACCGCTTTAATCCGTTATGAAAATCTGGGATTTAAGAGACCGTCACTAGAAAAAGGACTCCTCCTTCCCTCTCCGTTTCCATCCATCTGCTTCGGCCCCAAAGTGAAGCTTACAGCCATCGACATTGCTCTTTCACTCCATACTTGAGCCCCCTATAGATAGATCGATAGATACACACACACACACACACACTCCTTTTCCTCAACCCGTAAAAGGTTTTTAGTCCAATTTGACAGGACAGTCAGAACCGCTGCCGTCAGACCTCAGTAGCGAGTGTGACATTCAGGAGGGCAGACATAATTCCCCGTTACGCCTCCACGCTCACTTTCTTTTTTTCCGCCCGGCAACAGTAGCAGCGCTGACGTTGCGAGCGCTCAGCGTGGACCGCCACTTTCTGTTGGCTGGACCGGAACAAGGGATGAACCCGCGCTTGTATGTGTATGCTAAACGGTCTGTGTGTGTGTGTGTGTGTGAGTGTCTGTGTGTGTGTGTGTGTGTGTGTGTGTGTGTGTGTTCAGGAGCCACGTGCGGTCGTTCGTGTGGGTTGTGCAGCGCACACATGATTAATCTGTTTCCAGTAGAGGTTTTATTTTTTTTCCTTCTTCTCGCTCCCTTGATCTGTTTCTCAGAGGGCTTTCAGTCCTTTAAGGAGAAATCTATTCAGCAAAGAAATACATTTGAAATACGTATTATTAGAGAAGTAATTTGGGAACTTCTTTCCCAAAACAGACAGGAGTGACCAGTCCGTCTTCCACTGCTGTGTTTATCTATTTATAGTTCCTATGCACTGGTTTGTGTGAGAACATATTCAGTTGGTCAACACCTCCATGTGAGGCTCTGCGTTTGGTCGCTTTCTGATCTCGGTGAGAAGATTGTTGCGGCATTTCTTTATTAAAAACATTTTTTTTTACTTCTGCAGTCAATATGTCAGCCACGATGTGCATTTCCATGCAGGACGTGGGTGAGTGAGCGGACGCTGGTTTAAATGTTTAACAACACTACGCCTCCCCGGCTTCACCACACTCGTCTCCTCCGTTTCACACAAACCAGAGAAGCTGGCAGCCATGGGCCTCATTCCTTGCGCCCACACACACACAAATTAGAGAGCACTTAAAGTGTCACAACACAGTCATCAGTAGCTGTGAATGGAGAGGCACCCAGTCGCCCTCAGGAGGAGGAGGAAGGGGGTATCATAACATGGTCTAATAAATTCCTCTCATTATCCTTGAGGCATCATCTAATTAGTGTAAATGCCTCCTCTGGAGAGGGCTCTCATTCTGGCAGCCACGCTATCTGTACCTGCAAGAGGACGTGTGAGTGTATGGATTTTGAAGAGCTGTGATTTGTGGTCGTCGCGGGTGAAATAAAAAAGAGACACAAACAGATTTGACTGTTTGGAGTGTAAATATGGGCTGGATTAAAATAGACGGTAACTTGGAAACAGCTTAACGGGCTCAGAAGGCATAGAGACACCGATGAGGGAGTTGAAAGATAATATTGTTTTGTGTGGAAGGACATCTTCCTGTCTGGGTGGGTGAACTGATTAAAAAAAAAAAAGACAGTGTATCTAATGTAATGTAACGGACGGTTTCGCTGCTAGCCTTGACTCATAAACAAGGGGAGATGGTGTCCTCAGCAGTGTGTGTGTGTGTGTGTGTGTGTGTGTGCCTCCGCATGCAGCTAAGAAATCAGAGCACCTGGATCGAAGAAGGAAAACAGACCACAGTGCAGAACACAAGTCACATTTCCACTGTTACCTGTTCTCGAACTGAAATCTGCCCCGTCGACACCTAGGATAGAAAAAAAAAAAAAAAGAGGCATACGCGATCAGACAGATAGAAATACACTCAAGTTACTTCTTAGTTACGTCATTCCGCCGCCTGCTCATGCAAAACGGTAGCCATCTGTCTCCGTGTGGAGGGCTGCGGGGGCAGCACATGTTCCCACCGTTGCTCCTCGCTCTCTCTGGCTGACCTCGAGTGAACCAACCCGGTCCGAGTGACGCGGGAATGAAGCGGGCATAAGGACGACAGCTGCATGTTAATGTGTCGGGTGAGACCGATTAGCCCGGGACCTCGTTAGACTTGGCCAATTAATTGTATCGGCATGTATACAGCCACGCGCCGTAAAAAAAGAAGCTTTTAATTTGGTGTAGTAGTGAGAATTAACTGTAGTTTTCCTGAGACAATCAAGACGACCCATTGGGATTAATTGGTTGTTTTTTGAATTATCCCCAAGAGATGTTTTGTTGATAAAAGATACAAAAATAGAGAGAGCAACTTTCCACGATGATGATACGCATATCCAGATGTGACGAAGTGGAACCGATCTTGAATTGCATCAGAATTTGAACCCTTCAGGTTATTGATATAATCCCGATTAATTTTTTTTTTTAAAAAGACTCACTGTCCTGGCAGTGGACTCCGTCGAAGCCCGGCTGGCACTTGCAGACGTACTCGCTGAAGACGTCGCCTCGGCGGGAGGTGCCCGTCACCTCGCAGACGCCATCGTTCTTGCACGGGTTGGGGTTGCACGGCCCTTTTTTTCGGACGAGGAGGAAGATAAGAGGAGAAAAGAGAAGTTTGACCGAGGTAACCATATCACCAATACAGGATTTATCGGTCCATTAAAAACACTCCAACGTGAAACTCATTTCCACCCCGTCGGCTTACCGGTCTCCGTCTCGTTGCAGGTGTCTCCAGAGAAGCCGTCGGGGCAGATGCAGATGAAGGGAGCTCCTGTCCGGGTCACACAGGTTCCTCCATTAATGCACACGTTCACCTTGCAGAAATCACCTGGAGTGGGAGGCAGAACAAAAACAAATCAGGTAAAGCAAGGCCCATATTTATTCACTGTGCAGTTACCAACTTTTTATATTCAGATAAAATCACACACGTGCACCGGTTTATGTTTTCAAAAGAAGGAGTAAAACATGTTCTGAGAGAGCATCAGCTCATGTTTCCCCCCCCACCCCCATTATTTAAATGTTCCACTCGGTTCTCTTGCAGCGCTGCAGAACAAAGAGTAACCGGCCTGCTGCAGGTTGGATGTGACGGTCTGAACAGCTGAGTCAGCCATCGCGACAGCCGAAAAACACAACAGACACTGGACGCTTCCACCGTCATCGTGCTCGCTGCCCCGGCGGCGCTCTCTGGGCACGAGGGAAATCGTGTCAGCTCGCAGTGGGCGGAGAAAAAAAAAAAAAGGAATCAAAAGACCAAAAGTCGAATTGTTTTATTCCTAAAAAATGAGATTTTCTGCCATTTGTTTTCAGCAGAATGTTTACCGTAGGAGCTCCAGGTCCTTCCTTCCTGTTGAAGTTACACTTTGTGAATTATCTTCTGAGGCCTTGCACAACAACAAGACCATAAATAACATTTATGGTCCGACGGCCTTGCCGAAGGGGACACCAGGAAGGAGCCCCCCCCACCCCCCCCACAAAACAGACAACCGAGATCTGTTTCTGGGGAAGATAAGGACCTGGTTCGGACCGTCACCATCTCCTCCTTTCACAGCGTATGAAAGAGAGGAGGAGGCCTCAGAGTAGCAACTTGGAGACATGTTCTTCTTGTATGCAATGTCAACTCAATTTTTCTGAAAAGAAAACTATGACAAAAAGAATTAAAACAGCCAAAATTGGAAGATAAGTAGGACACATGACACGAAGGTGGCTTCGTTTTCTCAATATAGTTAAAGCGCATGGCATTTTGGGAAAAACGAAAGGTTCAATTATACCTCGTTTTGACACTTGGAATATAGAGGAAGTGCATAATTAAAAGCACCTACAAAATTAAAAAGAACACCCGTGAAGTCAGGAAAGGCTTTTTTCCAAACACTTTGGATAATTGTTAAGGAAAGGGAGGTTGGACCCCAAGTACCAACAGTCACAGTGAGGCTAAAAAGGAGCTCTGACCCTGTGTGTGTGTGTGTGTGTGTGTGTGTGTGTGTGTGTGTGTGTGTGTGTTTCAGTAGGGTACATCAAACTAAGTGGAAAACGTGGGGAGTAGATAAATATTTTAGACTTCTCCAGGAAAGAAAAGTGGCGTTTCCGTCCCTCCGAGGGTATAATTCACAGGAGGCAACAAAGGCCGCTGCTGAAAACGGCATTTTGAAGAGACTTCCTCAAACCTGAACTACACACACTCGCACAAGTCTTTTCCCGTTTATTCAACAAACAAACAAAATTACATTACATGAACATCCTGTCGTTTGCAGATGGCATTTAGCGGTCCCATTTTAAATCTGTACGCTCTGGATGTATTATCCGTCAGGGATATAGGGTAGATTTGCGTCATGTTTACTGGGAGAGAGTGAAGGGAGAAAGAAAAAATGAAATGAGATCCCACTTTTCCAGCATCCTGTTTGGACATTTATGCGCTGGACTGCACTTCTCATGGACGTCCAGTGTCATCTGTGCTGTATCCAGTTTCAAGGACTTCCAAGTGCTTTCGAAAAAAAAATCTCACGGGACTCCAAGGCAACGAGCTCGGCTGGCCCCGCCAACGCATCCTTATCCCAAAAGAGTTGTTGCCTGTTTATCTTTGGGGATGAAACGCAGCCTCCCTTCCCTTCCCAGAATATATTTTAAATGCCATGAGATTGCGCAAGAGTCACGGGACACTAAAATAAACAATTTTCAACCAATTAAAAAAAAGGTGTGCATCCTGTGGTGTCAACCGTAAACTCAACTGCTCTTTGGAAGGAAACCCATTAGACTTGTCCCGGCATGTAATAAGCTCGCAATTATTTATATATATATATATATATATATTACAAGAGAACTCTGCGGCTGTAGTTTCGGTTTAGTTTATCGAGAAATCACTCCAGGAAAATAGGTTTTGAATTATTTAAAACTGACACACAGTTTTTAAAAAACACATTTCCTCATTAACCTCTAGTGATTCCTTGCAGAGAATGTTGGTTTCATGTGTTTGAGATGTTCCTCTTTTCACCAAAATACAGTGCGAGGGAATTCCTTTTCATATGTCCGGAATCTCAGTTTCCACACAAGATTATTGTCCCCCCCCCCCCCCATATTTCCAATTTCCACTCTTAAAATGCGATCCATCCTATAACCTTGACAAACGTGCATGGCTAGATAGCGCTGTGTGATTTTGTGAAAAACGATTAAGCTGCTGCAGCTGCAGATATAAAAAAAAAGGAAACTTCCCAAAACTCTGTAGACAGACAACTGTTGGCCCGAAGAAGCGTCTCCTTATTACAAGAACTACAACAGAAACAAGCCTCAGCATGTTAAGTCTCGATGTTTTTGTAAATAAGGGCGTGGAGACGTATAAAAAGGTGAATTCCAAAAACAATATCAGTTGTGTTTATTGTGCAATATACACACACACACACACTAAAGCCACCAACGCATCCATTTTGCAGCCTTTACATTTCATTAATGTGTCCAAATTAGAGCATCTCTAAAAAGCCCCCAACATGGTGCCCCACTTGGTCCTCACCGCAGTGACAGATTATTAAAAAAAAGTATGTGGAGTTGTGTTTGGCAGGACGAGCCATTTCCACAGGTCTCCCTCTCCCTCCCCCTCTCCCTCTCTCCCTCTCTCCCTTATGAGTCATGGTCTGTGACTTTCCCCATGAGAACTCGGCCCAAGAATGAGATTTAAAATACCAGGAAAAAGAAATATACAAAACACGGAACAGCTACAGCCAATCTGTCTGCAAAGAAAACTAAAAAACAAGGTGTCTGTGAATCACTGAAACCCAGATGTGAGGACACAACTGGGGCTGGACGGCAACATAAAGTATTTTATCCATATTGTTAGTATGGCGCAAATGTCTCCTGTAGGAGCTTCACAGGAGAAGCAGCTAAATCGGGCTGCTAATGAGAGCGTCAATCAGCGGTCTGAGGAAACACACTTGACCTCTGACCCTTTGAGCCCTTTTTACACAGGCGGTAGACGTCACAACGAGAGAGTAAAATACCTCAGGAAGACATTTAAAAAGGGCTCGGTGCCCGTGATGATGAGGACGGAGACATTTCAGGACAATAAGGGTGGGGGGTGGACTCGGACTACAGTCCCTGCAGCCTGTATTAGAGGAACAGTGGCTGGTTTTGGACATAAAATATCAGTTTGAGCAACAACAAAAAGTGAGCAGATGAGCCTTTAATCAGTTTGATGAGATAAATCCCTTCATGTGAATGAGCGTTAGGTTACGTCAGTGCTCATATCTCATGTGTCCTGAAAACAGTAAACGGTCACGCACACACACACACACACACACACACACACGAGCGTAAAAGGCTGGCAGGCAAGTGTGAGAACTCGGTGTTCCAGAAAGAAGGATGGAGAAAAGCCTGCGTCTCTCAGTCTTTTTTTAAACTGTTAAGGATGTGCTGGAGCATAATAAGAAGGCTCAAGACCTCTAGAGCGCTCATTTAGTCTGAAGACGCTAAAGAGTGCTACGGACATTGAGAGGGGAGAACCCGGACGTGTAAGACAGGAACCCCGAGTCCCAAAACAACAAGAGTCTTCTCAATATTGAGATCAGCAGAACTCCAGCTGCAGGTGATCTTTCTGTAATCTGCTACTCCAGAGCAACACAGCCATCTGCTGCGTAAAAAAAAAACAACAACAACGGGCAGCCACTAAAAATACATACAGACGTCACGCACCGTCAACCAAACAAGCCGTTCTCTTTGGTACTGAAACAGAGCCTGAAGTAAGTGTGACAACTACCGTCTGAACCGAATGGAGTCGTACTTACATAACGTGTACAATAAGAGCTTTTCCGGCTCTTGGGATCGAGGTCTGAGAGACGATTTTGTCTCAATATTCACGCTCACGTGACGGCGTGTGTAAAATATTCAATGCGGCAGATTGGAAAAGTGGGGCGGCGGACACTAATAATAAAAGTGGCCCAAATTAGAAGACACTCCATATTGCAATGAAACATTGATTAAAAGGAAGTCATTCAAAATTCAAATGGGGCCCATCATGTCCCCGGGGGGGAAAGTAATGAAGTCATCAGTGCGGAAGAACGAGAAACTCAATAAAAGCAGATTAAAACACAAACTACAATTTTCCTCAGAAAACGTACCGACACAACAGCAGCGGGGGCTTCGTTTTCATTATCAATTAATCAGTTTATCATTGATTCGATTAAATGTTTAATATTCACATTGTACATTTTCCAGAACCCAACGTGACTCATCCAAAATGCCTTGCCGTGTCCAACCAGCGGTCTCAAAACTAAAAATATATTAAATGTATTTAATACAACATGAAATCCTCACGTTTAGGAACTTGGGATGAACGCGTCTTTTTTTGTTTTTGCTTGAGAAATGCCCAAAACAATAAAATTATCAGAATGGTTTGATTAATTTACCATCAACACATGACTCTAAAAAGGGAGAAACTCTTATACTGCCCTGTAAACATTTTGCATGACACAGCAGCAGCAACAAGCCCCCCCCCCCGCCCTCCCCCAGCCCAACTCCCTGACAGTGTGGAAAAGGTCTTAGGGAGCGCGGTTGTGGGTGGAAGTTCGCTGGCGACTGCATCCAGAAAAGTGACTCAGCACTCAGGAGGTTCAACCACACCTTTATTCTCCCCTCGACCGTCTACGAGCCTCCAGGAACAAACACACGTTGGGACCGGTGTACTGTGCCCTCTTACGGTTTCGCTTTCAATTCAAGCTAAATGTGGATTAAACATTCATGAGAGTGATGCACCCTGGGAAATGTAGCAGCCTTTCTGTCACGCACATCTGTAAAAAGGAAAGGAATGTAAATACAGTCCATATCAAAAGTTAAGTAGATCTGTAAAATGAATATATGTGGCTCCAGGTTAAGTCTCCCTAATGAGGTCACATGCACCTGCAGTGTTTGTCAACATAGGGGGTCGACACGAGCATTGGAAAACATGCGTACACTACTATGAAATGCAATATGCATTTGCAAGTATATGGTTTGCGTTTACTTTATTGATCTTTTTTGTTTGGACTCCAGGAAGACTATATATAGTCACCACTTCTTGATGCCAACGAAGATCCAAAATGTAAAAAATAAAATAAAAATGATGTACAGAGGATTTCACAATAGAATTATTTTTAAGTCATAAGCAAAATTGCAGATATCACATCTAAATGTAATAAAAAGGTCAACTGTGTGCTTTTTTGTACATTTACCAACAAATCTTTAAAGAGTGAAAAGATTCCTGACCTAAGGTCGCATGCATTAATCCAAGAGGCGCTAAATGTTGACTGTTCTCAACTCAAAAGTCCAAAGTAGGTAAGAAATGTTCACACAGCACCAATTCTGGTCTTAATGTGCAAAAAAAAAAAGAGAAGAAGCTCCAGAAATGGAACAGGAGGAGCACTTTTACACTTGGAAAAAGACGTCACCATGAAAAGCACTTGTGTGACATGTGATGGCTTAACCATGGTCAGTGAGCAGGAATCAGGTTGTTTTGACCCTTTTGTACGTTGCCCTAAATGTGTTTGAAGCATTGAGAAACACACACACAGAGTATAATAACCTATATGGGTCAACAAAAACGAAATGCCCTGAGGTTTTTAAATTATGTCACCATTATATATATATATATATATATATATATATATGACCCAACTTCCCAAAACCTATATTATCGATTGTGAATGATTTTTTTTTTTTGTATATTGTGAATTATCTCCTAACCTTCAACCGTCTTACGTGCAGTTTCAGAGCCAAACAATGAGTCATTTCTCACATTCCCACACGTCCCGTGTCCACTCACTCAAACTGAGGATCGCTTGAACCTGTACACACGCGCACGCGCATAGACACACACGCGCACGCAAACACGACTCTTTTTCTTTTTACAGTGTTTAAAATTTTTTTTTAAATAAATTTAAAAAAGAGCAACTTCAACCTAACTGACAACTCAAATGAAACGCCCCGCCCCCTCTCCCGTCTTTAACCCCAACGGACAGTTAACGGCGGTTTGAACTGTAAACAAAAAAACAAAAAGGAGGCAACAACTTACCGTTCGCCCCGAACACCAGGCAGGCCGTGAAAAGTTGCAGCCAAAGGACGAGACGCGTCTGTTCCTTCATGGCGGCCGTCGGTGTCGGTTGCTGCTCGTTCAGTTGGCTCGTTAACGGGAGGACGGACGAACGGACAGCGCGCGTGAGGACTTTATCGCCTGTGTGGAGCTCGAGGAGCTTGTTGTGCGGCTCTGAACCGCGCAGGCGGCAGGAGTAGAGCAGGAGCACGTGCGCCTCTGCGCTCAGCCAATCACAGCCTGTTTTTTTTTTCTTCTAATTGTGACTCCGCCCCTCCCATTCCCGCTGTTTCGGAACGGGGTGGAGGGGCGGAGTCACAATTAAAAGGACACCCACACAACATAAACACGCGCGCGCGCGCACACACACGCGCAACCGAGGGCAGTAAATCACTCTGGAAACAAATAAAGCGTTTTATAGATAGTGTCTTAATGTCTTGACTACGATCTTTGATTATGAAACCATGGAGAAGAATATCATTGCTCCTCCACTATAACAGTCAGTCACATTTAATATGAGACTTAAATAGGGTTTTTTTGGGCAAACGCCCAATTTTCTCGGAAAAAACATAGAAACAAGAGTTGAAATGTCAAATTGATAAGATAAATTCTTATACATTGTCATAATGTTATGCTTTTGTCAGGCTACTCCAGTTGAGAATAACAAATAGAATATGAGATTTGCGTCTGGGAATGTCTGCTTCTCGAGAATAGATAGCGCCTTATTGCAACACACCCATATGTCATCGAATAGTCTAACCAAGACGTGGACTGGACTTGCAGGGCTCAGTTCTGTGGAGAGAGAGAGGAGGAGGAGATGGAATTATCCCCCTCCTCGATAGTTCAGCACCAATTAGAAGTTGGGATGATGCATACAAACCTGTGACGAAATCTGTGTATGTAAAGGCCGGGTTTTCCGGTTCTGGGGCAGAGTTGTTGTGACTCCCCTGGCATTGCAATCTCAGCGCTTGCACTTTGCTTGTAATCAGAGAAATAAATCTACCGGAACGAGAGGAGTGGTTGGCTGAATTGATCCAAAGGCTCTTCCCAGGCAGACGATTCTGAACGGCGCTAACAAAACTCAATGTTTTATTTGCTAACTAAGTACTTTTAGCCTACTGCAAAGATGATCTGACAGTATGCTTTCTTGAGTATTTCAATGTCTTGGCAAGAAGAGAGAGTAAATATAAAACTATTAGTTAACAATAAGGTGCAAAAACAAATACAAACAAATTAATGCCCACAATTATGCATCATAAAGGGGTAGGGATCAATCTATATGGGTTACATATAGATATGTATATAGGTAAAAGTTCATGGTATATATGTCACATATGACAAAGACATTAATCATTCACAATTTAACTTGTATAACGTTAACGGTGCATGACTTTTACTTATAATACTTATTTACTTCACGTGAAGTGTCTGAAACCCCTTATAGCGCATGCGATTTTATTTTAACATGTTAAATAACATCACATGTTAATATTTCACGGTTGTCATGGTAACACACATAGAACAAATGGAGTTTGTCACCGTCAAATAGAAAAAGTCCACACACTGACTGACTTTGCATGTGTTTAATCACAATTTAAATGAAATAACAAAGGCCAGTTACATCAATGTCTTTGTAATCCATAAAGTCTGTTTGCCTATATTCTCAAATAGTTTGGTGGAAATTCCCGTGATGGCGCCATTGCATGAAATCCTCCTCTGAAATGCAGACTAAGGCCAGTGTTTTATTGTGGAAAGCCCAAAAAAAAGGTCCATCTGTGGGCGTTCCTCGAGACCCAGCAGCGGGTCAGAGTTGGGTGTTTGTGCTCTCGGAGGGAGTGGGCGTGATGCGAGAATCTGCTTTTCTTGGGTGTGAGAGTGATGTTTCAGAGCGTCAGACCCTTTCAGTCTTCGACCTCGTTCTTACACGGATGAATATGGTGCATAGTTGTAATTCTTTCATCCTGCTCCAAATCCAGGAGACAAAAGCAGACTAAATATAACGTCACGCGACACTTTTCCTAATTAATATTTGTGCAAGTGTCTCTCCGTCTCTCATCTTACACTTCTTTTTTTTTTTAACAGTGGCATGCAACAATATTCTCAAGATGAACTCCACTTTGATTGGCGGCGTGAAATGCACCCTTCTGTCGCCATAGTAACACGTCGTAAATTGCAGCTCAGAGTGGCAGAAAGGCTGCTTGCTGTGTGCTCTAATCACACCTGCATGCTTCGTTTGTCCCTCTGTTCTCTGGCACACCTTTAAATCAAATGCAGTGACACAAATAACTCTTAAAACGATATGCGTAGAGACTTTCTTCTCACATGCTGGTGCCAAAAAGAGAAAAACAGATGACCTTTTTCACATCAAAGCTATATGGAGCGACACCAAGCTCCTCTTATAGTCCCAGTCGTTAGTTTGATGAGGTCAAACGGAGGGCGAATATACTGAAGCACTCTGTGACATCAACTCCTACTTGATGGGATGAGGAACATAGAAAGGAAAAAAGAAGTGAAAGCGCATGTTTCTGTTTTGGGTTTTTATGGAAAATGAGTGATTTAGAGCCCGTTGAAGTGAATTAGCTCCCCTCGTTGATCTGTTCGTACAATTCTTATAATAAAGTAACAACTGGAAGGTCTCTTTGGAGGTTTGTGCTCATTTTAATGACATAAACCAGACTGGATAACCAACGAGGCAAAGCGGGCACAATCATTTAAGATAAATAAAGCTGTATCTTATCACCAAAGTACAATTTGAACTGAACGACGAGGGCCCGAAAGTGACACCAGCATTGTTACTTTATCTTGTAGTCTCTTAAATAAAATGCAGAGAGCACTGTATTTGTGGCTTTCGGCCTACAGGACCTTTATCCAAGCCCACAGGGGTCAGCTGGAGACGCCATAGAAACAAACCAATCACAACCCAATGCGGTACACCTGTGGACACCCTGGTGGTAGAGGCTCCGCCTCCTGGTAACGACAGCTTTAAAGTGCTGAATGTGGTACTGAGAGGTTCACAAGACGTCACACTCACACAACACAAAGAACGTGTAAGGAGCACAGTGTGTACAGAGAAATAAACATATATTACAGAGAAATATATAATCACATAGTAAGTGGGGCTTTTAGCCATCGTTAATCAAAGATCTCCAGATCAATAAGAGAAAAGAAAATCTCAAAACAAAGAATTGAAGAAGTATGGAACAAAAGGCTATGAAGGGCTATCAGGCCGGGCCCATCACAAAACATAGAACCCAAACTCGACATTAAATAACTTGGATTACAGCTTAAAACTCTTCTCAAAATCCTCTTTTTTGTGTGTGTTGCGTAATCATGGCATCCACCTCTCAGTACCACATTCAGCACTTTAAAGCTGGAGGCGGAGCCTCTACCATGGGTGTACACAGGTGTACTGCATACAGAGATTGGGATGTTGTTTCTACACCTGAAGTTATAAGGTAACAATGCTGGTGTCCCTTTAGGGCCCCTCGTCGTTCACTTAAAATGGTACTTTAGTGTTAAGATGTGTCATGTTGAAGTGCACTTCAGCAACGATATTTAAACCCCATCTTGGTTTCTGAGTGTCAGCAACCAAGACGGGTTTGAGATGTGCTTCCTCCGTACAGTCCCTGAACCACGAGAACAGTCACGTGCACTGTGGTTGACGCCAAGCAGCCGCCACATGTGGTGAGACTCCACCATGTCAGCGCCCTCTGATGTTCCTCCTCCACGAGACAAAGCTCCTTCTCATGACCGACCCCCGTACTAAGTCCGGGCCGGAGGAGGAGGTTAATGATGGCGAGATGGAGCGTCGATGTGACAGAAGGCCGTTTGATCCTAATCCTATAATCCTGTGCACTGGGGAGAAAAAAATAAATGTGTCACGTAATACCGTAAATATATAACTGGATGAATTTTCACTTCTGTCTCCCAGAAGCACCATCAAGTCCTCTTTCACTTCCGTCTCACCCAACTGGACGCACAGATCAGGATTCACACTTATAGATATTACAGTGAAACATGATGGAGGAGGGGAGTTTACATTCCTGTGATGTTATTTCTTTGGAAGAAGATTCAACTGAAACTTTAATGTTGAGGTTTATTGTTCACACTGTTTCTGTCCCCAAAGTTCACCAAATGGGTGCAACAACCTCAAGGCTCCTTATTGTTTATTATGGACTAGTGATACTGTACGGTGTATGTACAGGTAATACTGGATTATGATTGGATGACAAAAAGAAAAGTATTGTTCTTTATTTAATTGGGTATTTTACGGTGTTTTAAGTACGCATGAATTCACTTTAAATAAAAGTTGACCTTCTGTGGCTTACTTCTTTCAACGACGAATTAAAATAGAAAATAAATATATATATTTTATTTTTAATAAAATAAGTATTTTAATCGAGCTAGCAACACAAACCCCTTGTCCCTAAATTCTAAATATTAAAATAGTGGTATCCTCAAGTTGTGATAAAACAATGTGATGGATCTGGAAAGGTTATTATACTTACAATATCATACCATCTCCTAAATACAGTGTATAAACACATTTATGAAAACCCCTATTAATGTTTAGAACGAGCATACACAAATATCAGTAAGGAAAAAAACAATATTAAAACTTGATTAAGTTACTATGAACCACTTAGTGGATGGCGCCCTCCAGTGGCTGAATTACTCAGTAAATAGAGGCTCTGACTAATTCATTGAAACTGAAGTTACATTAATTACTTCCCTCAGTTCCATTTTGTTTAAAAAACAGCTTTAAATATGCAATAACCAATTTATTGTTGTTATTGTAAATCCTACATAGTCTGTATTCATGATATATATAATTCTGAGTATCTGGAAGTACGTTTATTTGATCTTAATCAACTATAAACCATTACAATATCCGTTATTCGGTGACTATTATAGTGTGTGAGATTATGTGAATGTGTTGTATCTTTGCGTGTGTGGGACATGTGCGTGTCGTGGGGAGATGGAAGCTGGAGACATGGATCTCCCTAATTAAACCACAGCATGTTGTTACTGTAAATTAGACAGTTAGTTTCTCCGTCGTAGGAAGTAAACCAAGTCTGTAGTGCTGCCTTCAGGTACTGTCGGATTTAAAAAGTACAATCGACGAATACGGAAGCTCTAGCCGGTTATGATTTAGAAAGCGGGTGCAGAGTTGACACATAAGCTATGATATCTCATTCAATGTGTAAGTGACGGAAGCTAAAAAACAAAAAGCCAAATTCCTGTAAAGAACATGCTAAAATACGGCATTCTTTACCGCTGCTTAAAAAAACTCGGAGCTTTATAAGAGCACCTGAACGCGCCCCCACCCCGAACTCCCCTGCTGTAAACAGACGGTGAGCTTCAACTCCAGTTGGATCCGACCAGAACTCGGGAGAACTACCCGAAAAACAGCGATGGTAACACCGGAAATGTTCCCTTTTCAACGCGAGGCACTTCACGTAAAGTCCGTGCGGCGTTTGGGTTTTTTCGGAAGCCTCCAGCTTCCCCTCGAGCCACTTCAGGGGCAGTTGTTAACGCCACCTGAGTAACTAACTCTTCAACAGATACTCGAACCGAGGACACTTGTTGTTGGGCTTTATTTAAACCGACCGGAACACAGCCGGCTGCTTTTGTTTTTCTTCTATTCTATTCTACTTTCTTTTTTTTTGTAAGTTCCGGTTTTTGTCGTTCATGCACAATAAATGCATAAACGTGACATATCCGACAAATGACATGCTGGTTTTTCTTGTACATTTATTTTTTTTTTTTTCGACCTGAGGGCCTGAAAACAAGTACGTTTTTATTTGTAAGTAATCTTAACTGCTTGTTTTTACAGCACTGAGTGAGCATCGCCAGAGAAAAAGGAGGGACCACGAACTGTATTTCCGTCAAAGTCGGTCAAGGTGGGTGAAAAACCTTTTAAAAACTTTTATTTAAATATTTTTTTAAATCAATAGAAAAGTGTCCAGAATAATTGATTCATAAGTTTCCAATAATCAATATCGCTATCAATGCTTTGGAACTGAAGCACCAAATACCCAAAGGTAGAAATTAATAATATAAATAATTAAAAATTAAAAACTAAAAAAAAATTAATGAAGTATCCTTATTGGTTGCAACATTAAAGCGATTAATTCGATATTATTCTAAAATGGGCCATCCTGAAAAGAGTACTTTTAGTACTTTTAACTACGTTAGTACTTTTATCTTAAGTAAACAAGTTAACGCATTACTTTTATATATAACTGAGTTTTTGTACACTACAGCATTGCTACTTTCGTTTATTTCTTCCATCTCTGCAAATACCCAGTGGTAGAAATTAATAATCTAAATTATTTATTTAAAAAAATTTATAAATAAAAAAAAAAAAAAAAAAAAAAAAAAGGTATGAAGTATCGATATTAAAACATTAAAGTGATGCACACATTTAATTCGATATTATTCTAGAATGGGCCATCTGGAAAAGAGTACTTTTGCTTTTAGTTTGCTACTTTCGTTTATTTCTTCCAACTCTTCCAACTCTGCTAATTCCTCATATTTGGTGCCGATGTTTCTTTGTCCTAGTGGATTATTTGCAGGTCTGCTGCAGAAAGTCTGTTTGCAGGATCAGAGATTTGAATCTGCAAACAGACTTCAGACCAGTAAAACTTTCACGTGAAAAATGCTTCCCTTAACGTGCGTGCACAGGTCCCACGATGACCGCCCTCGAGGACGGCGACATGGGCTCCTTCGGCCCGGAGCTGCCGGCCATGTTCGACGGCGTGAAGCTGGCGGCGGTGGCGACCGTCCTCTACGTCATCGTCCGCTGTCTGAACCTGAAGAGTACCACAAAACCGCCCGAGATCGTCCACCAGGACACTCCGCTCAGCCGCTACCTGTTCAAGTCCTGCTCGATGCTGACCAAAGAGTGAGTGTTCGCTAGGGGACTAGTCTGGGCCTTGATCACCTGAGATATTGGGCGTGAGGTTCACTCTCACGCTCGTGACTCAGACTTGACCTGGAGATTGATGTGACTCTTAAATTTAAACACAGAGGACCTGCACATCGACTTGGATTCATTTAATTTGGTTACCTTTTTTTTTTTTTTTAAAGCAGGAAATGCAGCAGAGTGGCAAAAACCATATGGAGAGAAATACTAAACCAGACAAAACCATTCTTTGTATTAGTTTTTTAAGTAAATGCATAATGAAAAGTATTCAGAATATAATTTTGTCAAGAAAAATTATGTATACAAAGGTGTTAAAAAGTTGAGTAAGCGAGCTCATAGTCACCGTATGACTCACTCATACAATGCATCCTGTAAACCCTCCTTTATTTACGACAACAGGTTATTTTAAAGTAAACTGCTGAGATGTCAAACGTGCAGCTCGTGCGTCTCCACAGATACATTCCTCCCTTGTTGTGGGGCAAGAGCGGACACCTCCAGACGGCCCTGTACGGCAAGATGGGGCGTGTCAACACTCCGACGCTCTCCGGGACACGCAAGTTCCTCCCGATGCCGGACGGGGCCACGGCGACCTTTGACCTCTTCGAAGCTCTAGGAGATCACAGCGCAGGAGGTCAGTGGCCAAATGCCGGTCCAACTGGTGGAGCAACAAAGCAGCCGGCTTTGGGGATTTTGTCACACGACCCACTAATCTTCTGTCTTTTTTTTTTTAAAGCTAATTTTTTTGGAAGAAGATATTACCGATTTATTTATTTTCCTGTCTTCCCACCTGAGTTTTCTGTGCTCTGTTTGGATCGCGAGTGCGTCTCCCTGAAGTAACTGCCGGCTCATAATAACACAGTACAGCATGCAAGAGCTGGAAGACCACTAATGACTCCCTTGAGCGCAAAATGCCCCGCATTTCATCCACTAATTAAGTCACATGTCGTCTACTTTTACGCCCACACATGACTCCACTCTGTCTGTGTGTATGTTGTGCGTGTGTGTGTGTGTGTGTTTTTCTGACAGATGACGTTACCATGGTAATCTGCCCTGGGATCGGTAACCATAGCGAGAAGAACTACATTCGTACCTTCGTGGATCACTCCCAGCGGCGGGGTTACCGCTGCGCCGTCCTCAACCACCTGGGAGCCCTGCCCAACGTGGAGCTCACCTCGCCCCGCATGTTCACCTACGGTGAGGAGGAGAACCTCACGGTGTTACGGGTCACACCGTAACGGGGAAGGTCACCGCGTTACTTCACTCAAGTGAGGGGAACTAAAGCCGGGGGGACTAAAGTCAGGTGAACTGAAGCCAGGGGACTAAAGTCAGGGGAACTGAAGTCAGGGGAACTGAAGTCAGGGGAACTGAAGTCAGGGAACTGAAGCCAGGGGAACTGAAGCCAGGGGAACTGAAGCCAGGGGAACTGAAGCCAGGGGAACTAAAGCCGGGGGAACTGAAGCCGGGGGAACTGAAGCCAGGGGAAGCGGAACAAGGCGAAGCAGAGTTCAGTCAACGTTTGAGAGCGATGTATAATGTCGTTCTTAAAGGCGGGTTTGGTAATCTTCTCCAAACACAATTTAATATTTTTGTTTCTCATTACATCTTGACGGCAATCCATGAATTAAATGCGCTGCTTGAAGAAAAAAAAATTTAAGAAAATCCTAAATCTGTAGACTAAAAAGCCCGTCTAATCATTTTATTCAGCCTGAAATGACTGGATCGGCTACCTGCCTGTCTACCTGCTTGTCTACCTGCTTGTCTACCTGCTTGTCTACCTGCTTGTCTACATGCCTGTCTACATGCCTGTCTACCTGCCTGTCTACCTGCCTGTCTACCTGCCTGTCTACATGCTTGTCTACATGCCTGTCTACCTGCTTGTCTACCTGCTTGTCTACCTGCTTGTCTACATGCCTGTCTACCTGCTTGTCTACATGCCTGTCTACCTGCTTGTCTACCTGCTTGTCTACCTGCTTGTCTACATGCTTGTCTACATGCTTGTCTACATGCCTGTCTACCTGCTTGTCTACCTGCCTGTCTACCTGCCTGTCTACCTGCGTTAATTCTGTACAAGTCCTCCACGAGCGTCTAGCTTGACAGTAGCCATGTTTGTTGTTGACGTTCAGTCTAAGCATTTTGGGGCCTGAAGGGACGAGCTGTCAGGGACGCCGACTTGTTGACTTCCTCACTAGATTTAGGGACTTCTGGAGTCATGCTGCTCTCTACATTCATTATAAAAGAGTTGGAAATGTTTTAAAAAAAATCAAGATTACCAAACCCTGCGTTATTGTTATTATAGTATTTATTCATAAGTGTCTCTCCTTCGTTCAGGTTGCACCTGGGAGTACGCCGCCATGGTGGAGCACATCAAACGGGCTTTCCCTCAGACGCTGCTGGTGGCTGTGGGCTTCAGCCTGGGGGGGAACATCGTCTGCAAGTTCTTGGGTGAGAGCCCGTCCAACCAGGACCGGGTGCTGTGCTGCGTCACCGTCTGTCAGGGTTACAGCGCCCTCAGGTTGGTGGCTGCAACTTGATATGAATATGAATACAAATGCATTTATGATCGGGATGCAAAGCTGGTCGGTTGTTTTTTTGTCTTTTTTGTTTCTACGTACATACGTACGCGTTTGTGTTCGCAGAGTCCAGGAGACGTTCTTTCAGTGGGACCAGTGCAGGAGACTCTACAACTTTGCGCTGGCGGACAGAATGAAGAAGCTCATCCTGTCACACAGGTGGAATGGAAATAGAAAATAAATGGGCTAACGGTGTGAATTCCATCGAAGTCGATCGACAATTCACGTTTTTCGGCCCCCGATTTGACTGAATCCCGTTCGTCGTGTCCCCCTCAGGAGCACTTTGCTCGGCCTGGCCGGCAGCAACATCGGTGAGGTGGACCTGAGCCGACTGTACGCCGCCACGTCTCTGATGCAGATCGACGACAGCATCATGAGGTGGGAGGAGTCCGGGTGTTCCACAGCTCTTACCTCCGTCCCCCTGATGTTATCTTACCTGGTTTAAATATAGATTTATTAATAATAATAAGTTGTCCTGCAGGAAGTTTCACGGCTACAGCTCCTTGAAGGAGTACTACGAGAAGGAGAGCTGTATGAACTACATCCACAAAGTGAGTGTGGCTTTACTTTGATATACTGCTGATATTACTACTGCTACCACTACCTTTACACCTGCCATGTCAGGTACTACTGTGTTTACTCCTGTATTACTAGTCCTACTGTTACTTCTGCCACGACCCCTTCTGCTTTTGCTGCTGTTAATAATACTGCAATACTGTTAATAATACTGTTGATAATACTGCAATACTGTTAATAATACTGTTGATAATACTGCAATACTGTTAATAATACTGCAATACTGTTAATAATACTGTTGATAATACTGCAATACTGTTAATAATACTACAATACTGTTGATAATACTGCAGTACTGTTGATAATACTGCAATACTGTTAATAATACTGCAATACTGTTGATAATACTGCAGTACTGTTGATAATACTGCAATACTGTTAATAATACTGCAATACTGTTGATAATACTGCACTACTGTTAATAATACTGTTGATAATACTGCAGTACTGTTAATAATACTGTTGATAATACTGCAGTACTGTTAATAATACTGTTGATAATACTGCAATACTGTTGCTAATACTGCAGTACTGTTGATGATACTGCATAATACTTCATCGCTCACTACTTTTCTATTGTTAGACCATTTATTTAACTTATACAACTACTATACTACTTGTAAATTACTCTGACTGCTGCAGTTACTGGTATTACTACAACTACTATAGTACCATTGCTTCATCATATTCTACTAATACTAATACTACTGTAGCTTCATGAACACGCTGTCGTTCCATCTCCAGGTCACTGTGCCGATGTTCCTCATCAACTCCTCAGACGACCCACTCATTCATCAGTCGCTACTGGAAATACCGCGCACGCTCGCAGGTTTGTGTTCATTCATAACTATCA
Organism: Cyclopterus lumpus; assembly: GCF_009769545.1. Taxonomy (NCBI): domain Eukaryota; kingdom Metazoa; phylum Chordata; class Actinopteri; order Perciformes; family Cyclopteridae; genus Cyclopterus; species Cyclopterus lumpus. The sequence continues at coordinate 4,950,449 of NC_046971.1, read as the reverse complement.
GAATTATTGATGTGTTTGGGGTCTGATGCAACGGTGTTGTTCGCTATGATGTATTGCTTTTGGTCACGGTGCGTTATTCAATTACAATATGTCCTGTGTTTTTATCTAAATGGATTAAACCCGACACGGAATATTAAAAAAAAGAATTAATTTGTTCAGCTGATGTTCACGGTTGAAGTCGTTTTCATCGGCACATACATTTAATATGTTTTTGGCAGAAAAAGCCTTTCGTCAGGAGCCTCACGTGTGTGTATATATATATAAGAGACAAAGGCTCTTAAAGGGGTAGTGTTCATTTATTTTGAAGGGAGGTTGTATGAGGGACCATAGTCTGTGTATTACTTCCAGTAGATGACGGGCGACACGTTTGCAGAATCGCAGGAGAAAAGAAAGCAATGCACTTATTTGACTTACTTTACACCTAAAACAAAGGGCCCACTTATACACTATACGTTGCCGTCAGGACAGCCTCCTTCTTACAGGGGAACTGAAGTGCTCACCAGAGTCCACCTGATACTTAACCGGGCAGAACCACCGGAGCTGCTGGTCCAACCGCTGCGTTTATCCGTCATTTAATTTGTGGGACTTTTGGGCTCGGCCGCATTCGCCAAAGTCACCCGATGGCACAAAATAACCATCCGATCGAGGCGGCGCTAGACAAGCAACTCTTGTGTTCTGTGAGGTTAAATTAAGTTCCAAAGGAATGTGGTGAAAGCATTGGAAACGGCTTCAGTTCCCCCTTTTCGAGAACACAGTGACCCAACTGTGTGTCTCCCTCGCGGCAAAGTAAACACGCAAACATATTTAAACTTCTATTTATTTGTTTGGAAGGGCCTTTGTCTTAGGTGGGCATCGCTTGCTCTCCGTGCTTCTACAAACTGTATCTACTGTAGGTAGTAATACACTGAACATGAGTACCATAAATACCTCCAACAACCCCGGCTGAATTATCCCTTTTTAAGTAGCTTTAAAAACCGCCTTCGCAGACCAATCAGAAAATGGGTCATAAATGCGACATCGAATAAAACAATACTGTTAAAGAAAAAAACAAGTCAGCTGGAAGTATTCAGCGTGATCTCCTCTGCACACTTAAAACTATGCGGCAGAAATGCGGGCGAGGGGGGGGGGGGGGGGGAGTTCACCGAGCCGTTGCTATGACGACTCGTGTTTGTTTGTTTTGCGTGTTTCCTGGAGAATGACTGACTACAACAGTCGACTACATTGTCTTCACACTGAGACCGGTGTCTCGTAACCCCCCCCCACTTGTCTCCTCTCCCCCCCCCCCCCCCCCCCCCCCCCTCCTCTCTGGAGCTGGACATCGGAGCCGTGATCTCTTTAAGCGTTGATAAAGTCTCCGACAACAACACCGCCCCACCCAGACAGTCTTGTTGAATTTTTCAGGGCCATGTGATACGACTAGGCTGCTGGATTATATATAGAGAGCCGTGTGTGTGTGTGTGTGTGTGTGTGTGTGTGTGTGTGTGTGTGTGTGTGCCTTGTCTTGCCTCGGTAGGTCACGTGCACTGACCCCTATGTGTTTAACTCGGTGTGAGTGGTGACCTTAAAACCCTGACGAGTGAAATTCTAAACTCGTCTTTCGACTTCGAGGGAATTTTGTGCTTATTATGTAAAAAAAAAAAAAAAAAAAAAAAAGTGTTTTCATCTTTTAAGGATCATACTTTCCTGTAAAAGGCCTCGTGCACACAGGAAGGAAACCCGCCTGAAAGAACAAATGTTGCTTCAGAAGTTCTTTGCCGTGTGTGTGTGTGTGTGTGTGTGTGTGTGTGTGTGTGTGTGTGTGTGTGTGTGTGTGTGTGTGTGTGTGTGTGTGTGTGTGTGTGTGTGTGTGTGTGTGTGTGTGTGTGTGTGTGTGTGTGTGTGTGTGTGTGTGTGTGTGTGTGTGTGTGTGTGTGTGTGTGTGTGTGTGTGTGTGTGTGTGTGTGTGTGTGTGTGTGTGTGTGTGTGTGTGTGTGTGTGTGTGTGTGTGTGTGTGTGTGTGTGTGTGTGTGTGTGTGTGTACTTACACAAGGAGCGTCTTGGCCTCGCAGTCAGTCAACTCTTTAATTACTAAATGGCTGATAGCGCTTCACCAGAAGAAAACCAAAGTGACATAATGGAGTGCAAAAAAGCTAAAAGCACCCTTCGACCTCCCTGTTCATGTTTTTAAAAGGTCACCAGAGTTCACAGTCTTATTCGTCAGGCGCTATACAAATCAGGGGAGTTTATCTTTGACAAAAAAGTCCTTAATCGTCACTTCTTCATTAATGAACTACAGCTCCTCTAGTTCAGTGTTTCCTTGGTTGAAGCTCGATGGTTGAATGGTGAATTTAAACTCTACAAACCAACTCATCAGTAGTTTTATTGTTTAAGCATCACACTGGTTCCCCCTCGATAAAAAGCCAATAGATACGTAGAGTCATCGAATGAAATAATATCTGATGTAAACAGACCTTTTAAAACTGAGTGTCGAGGAACAAAAGCTTTTAAATGACATGTAATGTCATTTAAAAGCTTTTTGTTCCTCAAGACTCAGTGCGAGTCCACCGGGGTTTTAACTCTCTCTCTCTCTCTCTCTCTCTCTCTCTCTCTCTCTCTCTCTGTGTAGAAAAGATGCCCAACGTGATGTTCGCCCTGACCCAACACGGGGGCCACCTGGGCTTCTTCGAGGGGGCCATGCTGTTCCCTCAGCCGCTCACCTGGATGGACAAGGTCGTCGTCGGGTACGCCGACGCCGTCTGCCACTGGGAGAAGAACCGCCCGGCATGCCGGAGGAGCAGCCACCGGGACGTGAACTCCTGCCCGAAGAAGAGGACGCCGGGTGACGAGCGGCGTGCGTAAGAAGACTTGAGACGGGACGATGGACCAACAAAAAAAAAAAAAAATATATATATATATATATATATATATATACACAACGACGCACACGCCGCCTGTCTTTTGCTCTACGTCGGGACATCGCGGCCTCAAAGCGCTCTGAGGAAATGTAAGCTGGTCTCTTTTTAAAAATGGATGAGAGGAGGCGAAGTTCAAGTGGGTCGTGCTAAATTATGTATTGGAACGCGTGGAAGATACCTGAACCCCCCACCACCATGTTGAATCGGGTCCTTCCTCTTGTTCCCGGTTAACCTCCCAGTGTAACACCAGTTCACCCTCTGCTGGTTTGGAAAGCAGGGTGATATAATTAGTGGTGGGTGGTGGATGTGACCTCTGACCTGAAGTGTGTGTGTGTGTGTGTGTGTGTGTGTGTGTGTGTAAGAAGAGAAAAGTGTGTTTCTCGACATGAATGAATCCAATATTCATACGTCGGCTCACGCAACTAGAAACACTTTAAACTTAAAAGCCTTAAACCTTTAACCCATAATATCCTTAAAAATACACCTGAAGACCCCCGTCAGTTATATTTTGAAGCATTTTTTTTAATTTTTTTTACTTTTTATTTAAAAAAAACGTCTTCAACCAGATATTAAGTGCCTCAGATATAAATGTGCAATCTGCAACACACTTTTTGGCTTCTCGTGAATCGTCGAGCTACCTCCTTAACAAGCCGCCGCGTGACGTGATTTATGGTTCACGGCTGTTCAGTCAAACTGGAGAATATAATATGATCTCGTGTGTTTTAAATTAACAGGTTTTGTCGGTTTTTTTTTTTTATTGCAGGAAATAACTGTTTGGTTTATATTATTGAGGCGTGATTTTTCCTCTTTTGCATTTCCATTGTGATCCGTGGACCCTCAGCAGTTATTGTTGCTGCTGACCTTCAGAGTGGATCAAACTGTGTTTACAACGAGGAGGAGGAGGAGGAGGAGGAGGAGGAGGAGGAGGAGGAGGAGGAGGAGGAGGAGGAACGGGACACAAACAGTAAGCGTGTGAGATCAGAAAAATCCAACTGCGGACTCTTAATCGATGCACTTACCAAGCGAATGGACCAAAGCACGCTTCACTTTTTCAATATTAAAGCATCTCAACGTTCGACTATTCTTTTTTTTTTTTTTATTATTTTTTTTTTCAAGCGCAATGGAAGTCTCATATTGGACTCGCATCTCGTGTTATCTTTGAACATTGTTTCATAAAGTTTTTTTGTTGGGTTTTGTTTTAAGCTGCCGGGGTGGAGTTTGTCACGTAAAAAACACGAAGGAAAAAAAAAACTGAGGACGTATGAAAACTATCACACAAAAACGTACTTACTTGTGTCTCATGATACAGTTAATTATTTCCATAAGAGCTGTAATGATAAAGTGGATTTTATGTGAAGAAATCATTCATATGCTGCGGTTTATTTTGGGCCTTTGGGGTGCGTTTGATGTATTAGTCACAGTTTCCTGTGAGCAACATCCTGCCACTGTAAATAAGTGCAGGAGACTCACTCCGCCCAGGTTCATGCAAGCCTTATTATTATTATTATTATTATTATTATTATCATCAACCATCAGATTTAACACAATTCTCTCCTTTTTTTAATTTTTTTAAAGCCGATTTATAACCTGCGACCGCAGCAGCGCTGTGAGTCCGGACTGAAACGGGCTTTGCTTGCACTTTACTGTGTTTTTATTATTTTTCTTTATCAGCGTATGGGTGTAACCTTATTTTTTTTGTAATCTAATCTTAATGTGTTTTGTGGTCGTGACCGATTAGTCATATTTGGCCCCGTAATAATAAAATATTTTTCACATAGATTTTTCTTTTCGGTGCGTTCATTGACTTTGGAGTTTATACCATCTTGTTACCAAAAAAACCTGTAAAACTAATGACATTTCAGCTTCAGCTTCAGCTTCAAGGAGGAAACATGCCCATCAAGACACAAGACAACCCACTTAAAGAGACAGGCACCGAAACGAGTTTCAGCCGGAGGGCGAATACGTGATGTGCTTTTGGAACATTTAATGTGAGATTACACATGGAGATCAATGTGAGTTTGAACCTGAAAATTAGCACATGTCCCCTTTTTTAAGTTAAGCATTTAGCTCAAAGTGCCAAACTTGGAGCCGCTAATTGATGCAAAGACTACAACTTATATTTATATACAGTTTATTATTATTGGTGCACAATGGGGTGAAACATCATAATATTTATATTGAAGAACAATCTGAAACACACAGAGAGAGAGAGAGAGGAACAGGCACTTGTTGGAACATCGGCCTTGGACTTGAAGGAGAGACCAGAGAGCTGAGACCAGAGGCCTGAGGCCAGAGACCAGAGGCCTGAGACCAGAGACCAGAGGCCTGAGGCCAGAGACCAGAGGCCTGAGACCAGAGACCAGAGAGCTGAGGCCAGAGACCAGAGAGCTGAGGCCAGAGACCAGAGAGCTGAGGCCTGAGACCTGAGACCAGAGGCCAGAGACCAGAGAGCTGAGGCCAGAGACCTGAGACCAGAGACCTGAGACCAGAGACCTGAGGCCAGAGACCTGAGACCTGCCGGCGGTGGACGAGCTGTGTGGGGAACGACGCTCCAAATGAACAGAAGATGTCAAAACCAGGCGGTAAACGTGCCGACTTAAGTGTTTTTGTCAATTTGTCCTTCATGAAATTACATAAAAAAGACTTTTAATGTGTCCGACTGGCTTTTTGCATTTTTTTTTCCGCTACACATCACGTAAACTCGACTATTTCCCACCCGTGCTTTAGATTAAAGACGGACCGCCACTCACTCACTTCACTTCTCTTGAGCGCCACAGAGGAGGAACACGGTTATTATTTGATTAGTTACAGTAATGACTGGTCCTTGTGTCGGTGACCTTCAGCGACCTCTGAGATCTCGTGTTGCGTGAATCCGTAAGAACCAAACGGACCCTGAAAAGAACGTTGTGAATTTAATCATCAACAACAACAAGGAAGCATCCCCAAAAATCACATGTTCATTCGTCTTATTTCAAACCAGTCTTTAAACTAAGAAGGTTGATTTTCACGCTGTGTTTGGTGTGACGTGAAGTCAGCGCTACAGAACATCTAAAAACATTTAAAAAACAAATCTGGAAAATATCTAAATCATTGTGTGGTTATTGATTTTAAAAAAGTGTCTCCGGCCCCACAAAGTAAGGAGCGACCAAATGGTTTGAAGACCGCAGAGCGCCGCTTTGTTTGGAGCTCTTGAACACAACACGGAACTCCACACTTTTCATTCATAACTTTTCTTATTTCTTCCTACAACCTCACAGCTATATTTTGGGCTCCGAGTCTCCACAGCCTGGTGCCGTATGATGACGATGACGATGACGACGATGACGACCCCGTTCGTTTTCCTTTAGTCGAACAGCTTGGCCGCCGTGGCCTTGCCGTCGTACTTTGAGCCTTTTCCGTCGAACTCGGAGGGGAGGATGTCGGCATCGAACTCCTTGTAGTAGTTCTCCAGCTCGTCCCCGTGGACGAACACCTGAGGAGCGAGGAGGAGAGTTAAGTAATAAATAATAAACAGATGAGGTGTTAAAAGTTAAACACTTAACATGAAATAAAAACATAAATGTGTTAAATCCAAAAGCTAAAAAGCTAAATTAAGATAATAAAAACATACTTTTACTGCTGAGGCCGTTTTTTTAAAAAGGAAACGCGGCCTCGGAGCATTAAAATTGATTTTAAAAGTCCCGTTCTGACTGTTCCCCTCTGACGGGGTCACATGTGGGGTGGGGTGGGGTGGGGGTGGGGGGGGGGTGTGACTCACTCTCTCCAGCAGCTTGCCCTTCATGAGCGGCTTCACCACGTTGTAGGTGGTGGTGAAGTACCAGGGCTGGTGGATGAAGTGCACGGCTTTGAAACGAGCAGGGAACGAATCCTGGAAGAGCAAGAGACGGGGTTTAATATATATATATTATATATATATATATATAATATAATGTTATCTAACCAATCAGACATGAGGGAATAATCCACACACTCCTGGGTGAGGAATGTGGTCAGAATAAGACCTACTCGACTCCGTTGTTATGCAGGATTTACAACCTTTTCTAAATAAAATGCATCCCTCCCACCTGCAACATGTCCACCATCTTCTTGAGCTCCGTGGGTTTGATTCCCGCCGCCTGCTGCATGGTGAAGCCCTTGAAGTTCTCGATGATGCAGAACCCGTTGATCTGAGTCTCCTCGTTCTCCAGCAGCTTCTCCAGGATCACGCAGTAGGCACGCAGGATCTGAACACGCACACGCACACGCACACACACACACACGTACATTGGCTATTTAAATGAAGTTCTTCTTCCACCATTGACGAGCTTACATTGCTTCAACAAAGAAATCCTTGACCCATATAAATGAAAAGTGAGATCTGTGCTTTTCCAGGTGCATTGTGGGATATGTTGTGCCGACGTGGAATACCTCGTCGAACGTGATCTCCTCGTAGTCCCAGTTCTCGATGTTGAAGAGCAGGACCACGCGGCCGTACTTGTCTCTGCTGGGCAGGATGCCGGGGTAGCCGGCCTCGATGGTGCTGCGTACGGCCTCGGGGGTCAGGTTCTCAAACAGCTCGGGGTACTCCTTCCTGAAGCGCACGTAGCCTGGGTGGAAAAAACACCGGGCTGCACTTAAAAAATATATATATATATATATTATTTCATTTTGTTCTATAACACTTTAGTGTATTAATTCCCCATTTTTAATTGTGTTTTTCCTGTGAATGAAAAAGTGAGGTTTGGGTCGCGAAGATGATTTTTAATCAGTTTGGGTCTCAGTGGAGAATTTGAATGTCCCATGATGATAACAAAATGTTTTTAAATATATATATATATATATATACAGTTGTACATTTTAAAACAATATGGTGTTAATGCCAAAATCTAATTATTGGTTTTAGCCTAAACATCATCATTTGATTTCTTTGATATATCATTATATTATAATATATATATAATATATATATATATTATAATCCAGTCACTCGTATCCAGTGTTTGAATATTACTAAGTATATCTCCTCAAGTACAGTACTTACATTTTTTAGGTACTTTAATTGAGTATTTCCAATTCAAGCTACTTTTTTTACTTGTGTATATTTTACTCATTTACTTTTAATTTAATTTACCTTGCAGATTCAGATTATTATAACTCATAAATGATTGTGTTTTATTAAGGATTAAAGCTACCGAGCAGTAAATAAAGTAGATGGAACAACACATGAACGCATCACTAATTATAAATCCAGTAATATAATACACATGATTCTTAAATTAACCATTCTTCAGACTTTAAGTATATTTTGAAGCTAATACTTTTGTAAACACACAGATGAGCATGTTTATTATTATTGCTTTGTGTGTGTGCGTTGGATTCATGTGATGTGACGTCCCTCGTACCCTTCATGAGGTCGAAGGCTCGGGGAACGTCGTACTTCCTGGCTCGGATGAAGCGGACCAGCAAACTGTCCGGCTTCTCCCCGAACGTGTCCAGCACCCCTTTGGCCAGCTCGTCGCCGGCCTCGGCCTTCTCCTTGATGATCCCTCGCAGCTCCTTCACCGCCGACACCTTCTTCTCGTCCGTCTCGTTCAGCTCGTCCTTGGCCTGCAGTGTGTGTGTGGGGGGGGGGGGGGTCAAAGGTTAAAGGTCACGGCCTTATTAACTCATCGTGTTATCCCCTCTTTGTGCAGCGGCCTGATGCCACGCGTGCAACGGCTGCCTCGATGAACTCTCTCAGCTCAACTTCATTTCTGTAGTGATCCCGCTCATCTAGTTTAAAGGAGCGGTGTGTGGGATTTAGCGGCATCTAGTGGTGAGGTTGTAGATTGCGAACCGACGACCGCGTGCCGTGTCGGTGGCGGTTATACCTTCTGCTTGGTGTGGTCCGGCAGGCTGGCGCAGGGTCCGAACACCGGCCCGTGGTCCTTGACGGTGAGCCGCTCCAGCTTGGCCCTGAGGGCCTGCTCCTCCTCCGACACCATGCGGTAAGTTCCACTCTATAAAAAAAAAAAGAAGAGTGGCGGCCATTTTGACCTCATGACATTTTTTTTTTTTTTTTAAAGCTAATCTTAATTCACATAATTATCTATACAGCCATAGAAGTGATCTCTGCTCAGCAGGCTGAATAAGTAATTCCCACAGCGGACAGGCTTTCTTTTTGGTGAATTAATACCATTAATTAGGGCCGCATTCCATTTAGCTGTGCCAGTTCTCGCCGGCTACATCTTTAAACGTGCCTCCAGAGGAACTGCCGCTGAACGCTTGTAAATCTGGCGACCTGAGTGTGTTTCTCTTGGATGGACGGCGTCGCCGTAGTTCACCTGGTTTGTGCCGCGTGAGGATTAAAGCGCGGCCGAGTATATCAATAGGCCTCAGTGTTTGATTAATCTCCCTCGGCCACTCACGGGTCCAGTAAAGCCTGTAAACACACGGCGACGACTACCAGTGGAGCTTAGGGGGCTGAGGCTGCTGCGGGCGGCACACAATGGGCTTTGGTCTCGAGAAATGTTGAGCTTCGGGCTCGAGTCCAACCACCACGGGCCTTTTGCTCCAATTGGAGCGCAGATGATCCACGTGAAGCATCGATATTGAGTGGATCAAACTCACACACGTTTTGAAATGAGTAAGAGTGAAAATACTTACAACCACGGCCATGTCTTCTTTATATCAGCGTCTGGAGGAAGAAGATGGGGATGAGGAACACACAAAAGAAACAATTGACACACTGGACTCCACTTTAATCCCCTTCATCCCGCTCTGCTGTCACAGGGCACCTGCATTTGGCTATATTTAGTCTATGTTTAGTCTATATTTAGTCTATGTTTAGTCTATGTTTAGTCTATGTTTAGTCTATATTTAGTCTATGTTTAGTCTATGTTTAGTCTATGTTTAGTCTATGTGTAGTCTATGTTTAGTCTATGTTTAGTCTATATTTAGTCTATGTTTAGTCTATGTTTAGTCTATGTTTAGTCTATGTTTAGCACTCGCCCATTCCTGGATGGTTTATGGTTTATCAGGGGATTTAAGGTCGACGGTCTTTTGGGTTTCATAATCAACGGTAAAGTTCATCGTGCTGATAGATTCTGCATAACCATCGACGCTGAAAAATGCAGTATTTATAATTTGTGAAATCAGTTAAGTGTACTTTAAAAAAAATTAGATTTCAAACTCCTGTTGTTCTAATACTAGTGAATGAATCTATTTACTTAATTTCTCAAGTAAAAATACAAAATACAACCTTTAGCTCTTTAGCTTTAGGCTTTTAGACTCAAACTAAACGAGCTGTTTAGGCTTTCACTTTATAGAACAACATTATTGATAACTAGCAGATTAATCGATGAGGAAAGTATTTGTTAGTTGCGGTCCCAACAGAGAGGCATTGTACACTAAATTGTCAAAGTTCCCTTTAATCTTTGGAAAACTTGACACATGTTCTCATGGTTGTGCATGCGCGACTCTTTAAAGTACATGACTTCAACTTTGCAGCCAGAGGTTTGCAGAAACTCAAAGACCTTTTTTGACCTGCAACATATTTCTATTAAAGCGTATTAAAGTAGATCCAAAAGCTGCAGAGGGGTTGTTTGCTTGCAGCTCTGAGCCTCGGACTCGGTCCCGTGATGCACCGACTGACTCTGAGAGTCCTCACTTGATTACATTTAGCACTCAAATAGCTCGAGAACACGAGCAGAACGTTGTGTTTGGGACTCAAAGGCAGCCTGGATATCCACTTTCTCATGCCACTTAAAAAAGAAGAAAAAAAAGAAACCCGAGGGTTCTGCAGAGAGCAAAACACACGGAACGAATCGTACGCCGTCTGAGGGAGAGGAGAGGAAGGGAAGAGGAGAGGAAGGGAAGAGGAGAGGAAAGGAAGAGGAGAGGAGTCTCACCTGTGAAGCCGTTCCCTGTGGATGTGAGTCTGTGTGGAGCGAGCTGGACGACGGGGTCCTGTGATTTGTAGCGTCGGGATTAGTGGCGTCACGCCAGATTACATCCCACTTTTTTTCTCTCTCTCTTTTCAATCAGCATAAAAAGTGGCGGAGGAAGTGATGGCGAGGGCGACGTTGGCCAATGAGAGTGCAGAGCCGGTGCACATTTTTGGGATGAGGTCATTTTGCGAGTACACACTTTAGGTGAGAGGTGGAGGGATGTGGTTGAGACTGAAAAGTGACCTTTGTGACGGTTTAATTTTCTGCAACGTGATCAAACTCCGAGTCACGTGTTTTAGAGACGTGACGTCGACCGTGAGTTCAGGTTCTGGTGTTGAGATGTTTTCCCTCAATGGGACCAGGACTTGCTTTAATTAGTCTTTCCATTTATTTTTAAACTCTGCACACAAAATGGGAGGGGGGGGGGGGATTAATAATGTCAAAAGGGGTTTATTCAGAGATTACCACAGAAGAATAACAAAGAGAGGACAAAATAAACATTAAATATTAAGCATTTAAGAAGTAAATATATATATTATTGGGTTTTTTTGCAGTAAGTAACCAAGTACACTGATGCAAAACAGGAATCTCTATAAAGAGGTTATATAAAATATATTTTAAAAAGTTTTATATTCTGGACGCTTCAGGAATCACATGAGATCTTTGCTTTGAAACTAGAGATCCATCATTCTGATTGAGGATGAAAAGCTTCAAAATCTACTTAACAGAGGTTTTCATCAACACATTTATACACACACACACACACACACACACACATGGGTGCATTCATATCAGTAAACATGGGCCCTAAACTACCCTATGATCAGATTAGTTCTCACACACACACATACACAATACATCCGTAATGTAAAGGTTTATATAATGTGATCAATTCTGTGAGTGCTTCATCTAATCGTAATCTGTGTGTGTGTGTGAAAACAAATTAACAAAGAACCACCGGACAGTAAATACAACAGGATGCTGTACTCGCAGTAATTTTTGTGTTTTTTGGCTTTTGAGTGGAATTATTTTTTTCTGTCTTATCAATAAGTGAGAAGACATAATTAAATCCAGGATGTTTTCCAGCGTTTAAAACATACATCTTGTATTTTATAACTTTAATATACACAGTTTTTAATGGTAACGTGTCAACGTCACTGACATACATGCACATACTGTCCATACATTATATGAAACATTCTGTTACATTGATAATTAAATGTGTATTATTTTAGCATATTTGCACTACTTTATTACTGTTTATAATTTACAGACACAGTCTGACTTATCGTTATTGTAAATTGTTGTTTCTTGTTGTATTGTATGTATATATATATATATATATATATATATATATATATATATATATATATATATATATAATTGTGTGTGCTGATTCTGATTAAAATTTCTCAAAGATAATGGTTTACGGCGACTATGAAACTATTGTTTTTCTTGCTAAGAGGCACAATAATAACATTAATTATCACAATAATCTGGCACAACAATAACATTGATTATCACAATAATTAGGTACAATAATACAATTAATTATCACAATAATTAGTTACAATGATAACATTAATTATCACAATAATAAGGTAAAAATAATAACATTAATTATCACAATAATTAGTTACAATAATGACATTAATTATCACAATAATTAGGTGCAATAATAACATTAATTCTTACAATAATTAGGTACAATAATACAATTAATTATCACAATAATCTGGCACAACAATAACATTAATTATCACAATAATTAGGTACAATAATACAATTAATTATCACAATAATTAGTTACAATGATAACATTAATTATCACAATAATAAGGTAAAAATAATAACATTAATTATCACAATAATTAGTTACAATAATGACATTAATTATCACAATAATTAGGTGCAATAATAACATTAATTCTTAAAATAATTAGGTACAATAATACAATTAATTATCGCAATAATTAGTTACAATGATAACATTAATTATCACAATAATTAGGACGACCACGGTTTTGTAACGTTCTCTAGAGCTGTGCGTTTGGTTTGTCCCTTCTGGGCTACGGTAGAAACATGGTGGACCCGTCCCCTATGTAGATGATGTTAGTGTTATGTTGTTGTTTATAGTAGGTCCTTTAATTCTTTATTTTAGTGATAAAAAAACAAAAAAAGTACTTATATTGTTATTTCACACTTTCTGTGAACTCAACAGTCTACGGACGCCTCTTCTTGGAGGTCGGCCATCTTCCTCATCTACGTCACCGCCACGCGTTTTCCCTCCCGGTGCGACCACGAAGCAGCCGGCTGGTAATCTGCTAAATCAGGCCTGAGCTCAATAAAGCGATTTGGGGAACGAAATGAGATGGATTGGGCCAAAAACAATGCAGCCCTGTGTTCAACCTCCCTATAGCCTGAGCTGTGGGGCCAAGTTCAGGCTTTGTGTGAGTGTGTGTGCGTGTGTGTGTCTGAGTTCACGGGTTTGTGAGATAAAGATATTTAGAGAGCATGAATCAGATGTGCAGCACCACCTGCAGCGTGTTCCATGTGAACGTGATCTGCTGCGTACGGTGTCACGCGGACATCTTTAGACCTTCGCCGTGTTGCGTAACGCCGGGCAGCGCTCGGCTCGGACTCAGTATTTCGGTCGCTGGGATTTAACTGGGAATGCTGGGAGAGAACCCATAATTAAGAGTAAACCCGGAGCTTTTGTTTCGACTACTAAATCTTCACACTATATACATTCTTTCTCGGGTCAGCACGCCTTCAAACTGCCGGTGGACATTTTTTTCGGACCTTGTGCCTTAAGAAGATTTCAGATCCAAATCCAAAAACAATGTTTCCCCACCGAGGTTTCATCCGTTAATACGCTGCTAACATTGATCTGGCTCTGGGTCGCGTGTGACGGCATAGAGGGGTGTTTTTTTTCCTCTTCAATAAGCGTGACCATAACGATTCAACCCGGCCACATGAAAAACTATCATTCATTTCAGCGTTTCTGTCCAATATTCACTCTCTTTTAGCTCCGTTTTTGGTCTTCACCAACTCCTGAGGGAAATATCTGGTGCTTTAGCGATTTACTGCGCCGCTACACTCACCAGCCGCTGCGCTACGCTCACCAGCCGCTACGCTACGCTCACCAGGCGCTACGCTACGCTCACCAGGCGCTGCGCTACACTCAACAGGCGCTGCGCTACGCTCACCAGCCGCTACGCTCACCAGGCGCTACGCTACACTCACCAGGCGCTGCGCTACTCTCACCAGCCGCTACGCTACGCTCACCAGGCGCTGCGCTACGCTCACCAGCCGCTGCGCTACGCTCACCAGCCGCTACGCTACGCTCACCAGCCGCTACGCTACGCTCACCAGCCGCTGCGCTACGCTCACCAGCCGCTACGCTACGCTCACCAGCCGCTGCGCTACGCTCACCAGCCGCTGCGCTACGCTAACCAGCCGAGCTCTAACTGTGTGTGTCTGCCGTTTGGTAACTGAGTTAGCCGGATAAGTTTCAGGATAAGATTACGTAAATCAGGCTATTCGGGTTCCAAGAAGCAAGTTCGGCAAAATCACCATAGCAACACATCCATGAACTTGGAACCTGCTCCAGCGCATATATGATATTAATCTTACGAACCCAAACACGAGGGCATTAGATGTTCCGAAGTATAAAGCATAAATAGTGGTTATTTCCTCCATGGTGGATGGCGGAAATTACAACCGTTTCCACGGAGATAAGCCACGCCCCCTCTAAACCACAAATAGTTGGGTGAATATTCATGTCAACGCAGCATTACGCATTTAACTTGTCTGATATGTGGCCATGCTTCTTGTCTAGCTCTTGCAGCGCTGGCGGTGTTAGATTTTGCGATTATTATGGTCTGGAATTCCTCATATGGGCTCATGATCATCAAAAAGAGGCTCTTGGTGATAGTTCTCCCTCTGGGTTCATCACTACAATAAACACTTTATTATAAAAACAGGAGAAAAAGTTACTAAGCGAGTTTTCAGTGTTGACACAAACCAAACAAAGTCAGTTTCATTTGAACCAGACGCCCTTTTTTGAGTGTTTATTAGGACATTTAAGAGCAGCTTCCAGTGAGAGGTAATGAATTACAATCCACACTTGTAACAATCTTAAAGGCCACACGTACAACAGCTTTGAATAGTTTTTAAAAATGTGTTTCCCTTTGCCTTGGAGACGCTGAAAAAAAACATCTTAAAAACTTGTGTGATCACAAAAAAACATCTGAAAAATGCAGTTTGTGGTTTTTTCAAAATAGTATGTGTGGCTCGAGATCAGTCCTGTGTCCTATTGATAATAACATTATACTTTTCAAGTAAGAGCCGATACTGTTTGAGAACCCCTAAATATTCATATCACAAGTTATGAACCTCCAGCTCAAAGAGCACCAACATAAAACTCTAAAACTTTATAACCAAGTCTGTGCAGGTAAATATCATATACACACATATATATATATATATATATATATATATATATACACACACATATATATATATATATATATATATATATATATATATATATATATATCTCGCAGCAGAAAGAAGGCCAATCATGTCTAACATGCTTAAAAGTAATAAGTTAGCATTTTCATGTGAGACAATGCAGACGATACAGTCCACATCTTTTTCAGAATTCACAATATTTATTAGTTATCTGAAGTTGCGCTGACAACTGTAAATAACCACGTAACGTGATCCGTTGAGGTATTTTTCCAACTGCACGGCGAGTGTTTTGAACACTCTCCTCTCATTGGCTGTCGGGGATGACATCATCCGGCCAGTACTCGTCCTGCATGTAGTGGTTTGAGGAGGCGACGCTCGGCTCTCGCGGTGCCGCGTCGTCGTCCTTCAGCTCGCACTGCTGCACCCGCTCACTCTCCCACTCGCCCTCCACCAGCTTGTAGAGGTCGAGGGAGGCCAGAGCGTCCTCCACCGAGCAGTGACCCCTCCGCCCCACCTGGCCAGGTAAACAGACGAGTCAGCGTATTGAACAACAAATTAAGAGAGCTTCAAGTAGTTTAAACAAATAATAGTCATCATAAGAATATACAACACCTGAAATAAAATGGAGATATGCTATTTTAAGTGGACAGTTGTATATAATAAATCACATATTTACTGTGTTTGACTCACCTGTATCTTCCTGTTCAGCAGCCTAGTGGCCAAGATTTTGAGGGAGGTGCAGCGTTCGCTGGGGAAGCCGGCCAAGCGGCTGAGGAGGCGCATCGTACACGTGTCCCTGACCATGTGACCCGGGTGGAGCACATCCAACACCTCGAAGTCATTGTAGATGGAGTGGCCGACGACCACTTTGCCCTTAAGTATGCCGAGGATCTGCAGGAGAGGATAGATGAAAAGAGACCTGCCTTTAACAACCATGGAGAGGCAGCCGGGTTTAAACGGTTCAAATCTCCTCCACCTAAATATGGAGCTTAAAATTGACTGAATATTTCCCGTTGCCTCACGTTTCCTCATCGCCTACACAGAATACTTTGTTTACGATGAATGAGTCAGAGGAGATGAATAAAAGAATGAATCTGTAAAGCTCAGGATCCAGAAAGCAAAGCGGGCCTCACCTCCTCCCGGGCCTGAGCGAAGGGGATGGCGTCCTGCAGGTGGTGCCTCTGGATGCCACTCCAGCGAGTCCTGTAGTCGGTGACGGGCCGACACGGTCTGACGTATTTATCGTACAACACGTTGCCGTGGTAGCCCAGGACGCTGCAGCGGGCCAGCTCGCTGTGGCGCCCGCCGGGCCCCGTGCCGACCATCTCGCAGTCCAACGCCACCACCGCGGTGGGGCACGCGCCGAGGTACGCGCCGAGGTACGGTGAGCTCCGCCCGCTGGCCGGGGGGCTCGCCTCGGAGGAGAAACCGCTGTCCATCTCCCAGCTGTCTCTCAGGGCCGAGACTAAACTCTGGGGCTCGGCAGGCTTCGGCTCGGCAAGTCCAGGTTTGGAAACATCGGCGATCTTGTTTTCAGGGTTCGGGGACCTTCGACGTTCCTGGTTCGCGTCGCCCGACTTTGCTTTTTTCACCAGTTTGTTTGTGCCCAGGTGTTCGTTGTGGTCGTCTGTCGTTTTCCTCTTCGCTATTAAGCTCTGCTGGCGTTTCTTCGCGTTCTGCATGACGCGGAGCATCGTGGATTTGTTCTGCGCGGGTTCCGGTAGTTGCTGAAAAGCCCCCACGAGGCGCCTTTATTCCTATTTGACGGCTCTGCCATACTCAACCAATGAAACCGGCCTCGGAGTCATTTTCTGGAGGAAATAAAAAAATTTAAAAAACACACAAAAACATCCAGATTATCATCAGGAAAGAAATCCAGTAGACGATCACAAATAAAATCAGGATGCATCGAGCTAAATCTGCTCAGATTAAAAGGTCGTCAGTGTGTGTGTGCACATGCGATGTCATGGCAACGCACTACGATGCTGATGAGACCGCATTTGGCCAACAGAATGAAAATAAATGCTTTTGTATCATCTGAGGTTGTTTAGATAATCTATAGATATAGAGAGCAACAATTAACAGGCCAATTCTGAAGCAACTATAAGTGTTAATTATTAGTCAATAATTAAAGTGTGGGTAATGTCAAGAGGGGCATTATTATGAGATAAAGGCCGATATTTTTTATAGATAAGTCACCAAATTACATTTAAAATTCCGGCAGTTTAACACCTGGCTCGTAAAAGCTCCATTATGTAACGTGGGTCATCGCTCGTGAACCCAACATACGTGTAAAAACCAGAACGTGTGCGTGTGTACAATCCCCCTAAATTCCGGTTTGCACAAAAACAAAACGTGACACGTCGGCGAGGCCGTGACGCGTAGCAGCGATCAGCACGCGACCAAACGACATCGTTATAAAACAAAAACAAAAAGGGTTTATTTATATAAAACGCGGCACGTGACCAGGTGAGTTGTACTTAAAAGCCGAATTGATACGTTTTTAAAAAGCTGGAAGTCGCGCTGTCCGTAGTGTTAAACTTCGTCGGTAGCCTCGGACAACTTTAAATAAAATATGTCAACAAAGTCTGTTGTTCGGTTCTGGAAAGCGAGTTATATAAATATATAAAACAATATTATAAATAAACGCGTTGAAACGAAGAGTAACGTAAAGATAAGACGAGTCAAGATGGTTTGATAGCGCTGTATTACCTCCCGGTGTAGCACGTGCGACGTCTCTGAACGTGCCCCGGATGAAGTGTCCTCAACTCTGCCGTCTGATTGGCTGCTTTTCTTCTTCTGTTGTCGTTCGACCGGAAGCGTTCAAAGTGTCAAACCGCCGCGGGCGCCGCCAACTGGTTCGACTGCGGTACTGCTCCAAATAAATGTTTCACAAATGCGACGTTTCTTTAATTTAACCGCTTAAATATAATAATTCATAATGGGCCATTTTTACTAGGTTTACTTCTATAAGTGAGTCCCATATTCTGCCTTAAATTCTAGGTAAGTTGTTGATTATATTTCAACGCAGGGACCGACATTTCAATCTTAGTGTGCAATTATGTAGTGAAACAGGCCTAACTGTAATTAAGCAACAATACATTTAATACCGTTAATATTGTAAAAACAAAATCGGTACAGTTTCAGTTTACTCAGTCTGTTTTTGCTCTCAAATTGTTTGTGTAATTATTTACCAAAATTAAACTTTTACATCCACATGACAAGATGTATGAAAAAAAAAAAAAAAAAGAAACCTCTAAAAGCAATGACTTTCAAATAAATGAATATCACACACACATTGCACTTTGGTTTTGTGGGCCTTTTTATTTCACAATCCTTCCAAATGTACAAAAACAAAAGACGTAAAAAAAAAAAAAATACTGAAAAAAAAATGTTTATTCACCAATACCACTTATCCCCCCGTGACAACAACAAAAACCAAAAGTGACAGATGACCGGAGACTGGTGTCAAACCAAAGTGCATCAGCCTGAGGTGTAGTAGACAGACCAGGGGAAATAAAAACCTACATTTTCAAAAAGATGTCCCCTTTTTCCCTAAAAATGTGTTTTTGTTTTTAAACATTGGGCCACCACCTCTCCACAGAGCGGAGGAGCTAAAAAAAAAAAAAGGAGGGCCGCGTCTTTTTTCCCCGACTTGGCCTCAGAGCATTCGGTAGTTCACTAAGAAAGAGTGGAATATAATTTAGTTCTTTCTTTCATTGATTTCCCCCCCAAATCCTCCTCCCGTTGTGGCGATGACGTCGACTTCCTGTTATGAGCTTTTTGCTTTTTTATAGCTCCGTTTTGTCGTCATCCTTCTTTTTGGACTCCCCCATCACCAAGGGGTTGGAGGCCTCCTTCTTCAGGTAGGCGACAAAGTCGTTCACCTCGCGACCTCCCTGCAACGCGAGCGGAGAGGGGGAAGCGTTAGCGGAGTGGACACACACACACACACACACACACACACAAAGTTACTCTGCTTTTGATGATCACGTCAAGCTCATTCTCACCTCGTATTTCTTTGGGCTCATCTTGCTTCCGGCTGGGGCGAAGTACAGAGTGGGGAAACTGGAAAAGCAGAAAGTTGAGATTGATAATCCATATCATGGACCCGTCAGACTGTACCATCAGACACGTCAGACTGTATCATCAGACACGTTGACACGTCAGACATGTTGCTCTTCTGGTTCTAATCAAACTAAAGAGAAGACCTTTTCTGGGGTTTCCAAATCCGCAAAACATAAAATGTACTTTAAAATCCATCGACATTAACAGTCAAATGTGGCCTCAGCTTCATAATGATCAGAAGATATATTTCTACACTTCTCAAAGTGCAGTCTGGCCGGTGGAATCAACTCGGCGGGGAGGGGGGTACCCTGCACCAAGACCGGCTCCAGGTCTCAGGCTACCCCTCTTCCTGTGTGGAGGAACGGAGAGCCCACGAGTCAGACCGTCCTCATTGTGGAGGTCTGCAGTGAGGACAAAACCTGCACCCAGTCTCTCAAACCGAGCTTTGTGGGTGTGGTTCCCCCCCCCCCCTCCGTAAATAAGATTATATCACATTGAAGAGACTCATGACTCACCCGCTGACTTCATATGGAGTCGGCACATCGTTTAATGTGGCGTCCATCTTGGCAATGACGACGTTGGGATCACCGGCGAGCTTCAGGAGCAGAGGAGAGAAACCGTTAACAAGCTTGATGCAACGAGAAAGTTCAACTTTCTAACGAGTCGTACAAGTACGTTTATATTCTTTTAAGTACTTAAAAATCAACCTCAAACTGCTTCTTTACGTGCAGCTCTTCGCCGATTTAAAAAAAACACCGCTAGCCGGTCTTTGATTGACGTCTGTAAAACGCCCGTTTATTCAGAGCACCGTCCTCTCCAACTCACCATCTCTCCCAGCTCGTTGAACTTGGGCTCCAGGCTCTTGCAGTGTCCGCACCACGGAGCGTAGAACTCGATCAGCACGTCTTTGCCGTCGTCGTTGACGATGGAGTTGAAGTTCTCCGCCACGACAACCTGAACACAGACGACAAGACGTCACGAGTCGACTCGCGGCGGAAGGACGAGCAGCTCGATTCTCGTATTTTAGGTCGTTGCGTTACATTCGGATAAATGTTCTATCGGGTTCGATAGTTGTGAAAGCAATCAGCAGCGGTGGAAGAGGAAGCTGTACAAGTGTAGAAGTATTACTAAGTAAAAATTAAATAAATATATTGGCACCAACATACTTAAAAAGCACCAAAAGTAAAACTACTCATTGTGCAGAATGGCCTATTTCAGATTCATATTATACAATTATATTATAAATGATATAATTATAGTGATGCATCAATGTGTCACTTTAATGTGGTAAAAGGTGGGGCTAATTTTAATTACCGTTTAAACACCACTGGGTGGCTAAATATATAATAATAAATCATAACAACAATTTTGTAGTATTAATTTAATCGGGTAGTAAACAAGAGGTGTTACGTAAATGTAGTGAAGTAAAAAAAATACTATATTTGCCTCAAATGTAGTGGATTGGAAGAATAAAATAGCATAAAAAAGGAAAGACCCAAGAAAAGTACCTCAAATCAATCAGAATATGAACGTCAACGTTATGACTGAAGGTTCAAACTAGTCAAACTTTATCAACCACACGTTAAGCACAAACTCCTGGATGCTTCATCTCACCTTGACGGGGCCGTCGTTGTTTTCCGGGACGGCCTCTGATTTGAGGTAACGCTTCAGATTGCCGTCAAAGTAATCCTGCAGGAAACGCTCCAGAGCTTTACCGTCGCGCCTGAGGAGAACACGAGTCTTTAGTTTCAACTGGGAATGAAAGCCAGTAATCAAGACTTAAAATGTGCAACTTATTATTACACTTTAATACAAATTAGTGACTTATAATGCGTTTCTGTTCATCGGTTTATTGAGCGGTCTAATGTCAATATTCCGAATCACCGGCACTGGAGGGCCTCGGAGCGCTTTCCAAGGGGGGGGGGGGTCACGGTAGTACCGTCAAAGGGTTTGATTAAAATGTAATAAATATATTGTTCGGAATTCACAAAGCCAATGTGCTTTAGGATTCAGATTAATAAAAACCAAAGTTAACACAAAATAATGCGGGCGACAACGCTGCACCATTTAAAAAACCCAGCGCGTGGTGAAATATGACCCAGAATGCACTCATTTGGATTCGTAACGGCAGGCGGTGACGGGTGGGCAGAAGATGTATTTTATTAATTTTTTTTTTTACAGATGACTGGGTCATGACACATAAGTGTGTGTTTTTATCTTGCTATGCTGTGTTCTTACTTACTTAGAAAAAGTGGTCCATGGAATCAAGAGTGTGCCTTAAGTCACAAAGTCTAATACATTGGACGTGTTAAATATGCATTTAATGAGTTACACAGTGGCTCTTCAATTAGAAACATCATTAGTTCGACATTCGTTTCAAGTCTTGCCAACAGGAGAGTGTGGGGTGTGTGTGTGTGTGTGTGTGTGTAATTACACGTTTCATAATGCGTAAGTTCTGAGTGGTAAACGTTGGCGCTTGACAGGCACAACAACATGTTAATCAACTCACGAGAACTCTTCGGCCATGACGTATTTGTCTCCCTTGACGGTGCGGATGGCCACCAGGGGCAGTTCTCCCGAGCTGGCGTCCATGCCGAACTCCGACACGTCGTTGCTGAACGCGCTCTTGCTGGCCACGGCGAAGTTCAGCTTCTTGCCCTGATCGAGGAAGCCCTTGGCCACCTTCATCACCCTGTGAAATACGAACGTTTGGTTTTACAACGAGGATGAAAGCGGTGCCTCAAGTCAGAGTTAAACATTTGAATACAAGGGGACAAACCAGTTGCACTGGGGTGAGTTTAAAGATGCGTACCTGTTCCTCCAGTAGTTGGAGCCCTTGGGGTTCTTCTGATAATCGACATCATAATAAGCCACCAGCAGTTCTTTCCCTCGCATCTGGTCTTTGTTGTCGTCGGTCATGTGGGGGCACATTCCAAAGCTGCGTTGAACAGAAAGTGAAAATCAGTCCACAGACAGCTGGTTTACACTGTACATCAACAAGTGCACTCATTTAACTGGTTTCAGACTTCAACGTTATGCCGTTTGTGTTCAGACGAGGAGCCCGTTCAAAGCTTTACTAAACCAGGTGCTTTTTTAAAGCATAAACCAACTAAAATGACCAAATAAAGAGGCAAGCTAGTTGTACTCGCATGTCTGTTGATACATTTTTTCATTATATACCGAGTTTACGAAAATGATCTTCAACTGTAACACAGAGGCTTTGCTTTGCCTCTTGTTTTATAAGCACGGTTTCGGTCTACGCTTTAGATATTGATCTAGCCGCAACGATTGGCAAAGACGGTAAATAAGAACTCGTTATTTTTCTATTCTAAAAAAGGGAATCATTCCTTTATCCCATTTAACCTCCAAATTGTCACGACATTTCCTCACACACCCTCGGCCATGAATGTAAATATGTGCCGTTACTATGCAGGGTGACCACTGCCAACAAGACCAACTACTGTGAATGTTTGGTGCTTTGCAAAGAAAGCTTCGGTTTGCCGTCTTCACTCAAGAGAATCAACACTCACATGTTGTCCTGGATGAACTTCTTTATTTTGTTGTTGGTGTATTTGTCCTCGCTGTATTTGACGGAGCTTTCTTCGAACTTGTTGTTGAGTCTCGGTGGGCGGAAGAGGACGATTCCCCTGGAAGACCAAAGAAAAAAGAGGAAACGTCAACGCTGTCGTGCTGCACCGACAGCAGCTACACTGGTGATAGAGGTGCAAGTTATGATGACGGAGCCAAGAATGCAGAAAGTTCTACTTACTCTCCATCAATGCCGTGGCTCTGGAGGAGAGCCTCGGAGTTGGTGTGGGCGAACCGGTAGTTGTCCCTCAAGGCACTGGCTGCCTTCATGAACTCTACCTGTGCGGTGCTCTTGTCATCAGCGAAGAACCCTGGGATTGAAAAGATGAATCGTGTTCAGATCAGGGTGCAATAACCATTGTTTCCAAAACTTCACAACAGTTACTCACCAACAACACTGGCGTCTTGGTCTGACGTGTACTTCGCCAAGTCTGCGTCAGCTTTGAGCTCCACGGAAGCTGGTCCAGCCTGCTTCTTAAGGAAACTGACAATACCATCTACAGGGAGCAAGACGGAGATGTAGAACAATTAAGATGAGTAGAAGTGACAGACGTGAAGACGTTTTAAAAACGCAGAAATAATTTTTAAAAAAATCTCAAATACCTGCAGTTCTGGGACCATCATAGGGACCAGTTTCATCTCCATCCCTGAAGATCTTCAGGGTCGGGTAGCCACTGACACCATATTTGCTGCATGTGTTGCTGTTGGATGTGCAGTCAACCTAAAAAAAAAAGGGGAAATCATTCACTCTGAAGAGAGACGAGGGGCCCTATAGTACAGAGTTCAGAGAGCGCCACTAAAATGGGACAAAGATAAGCAAAATGCATTATGCAATACCTTGACCAGGGAGACGAAGCCTTTCAGACGGGTGGCGGCCACCTCGTACTCGGGTGCGAGCCGTTTACAATGACCGCACCTAATGCACAGAGGAAATGGATCAGTCAAACAGGGAGGAGAGCTTACAAGTGAGTCGAATTCAAGTTTCAGCTTGGGTGAAGATCCTGGGGCGAGCGAGTGATTTCACAATGTGCAATTTTATACCTCAATAGGGGTTATACATTTAGAAAAAAAAGAAAGTGATTTCAATTTTTAATGGTGTCACTTTGCTTAGCATTATGAACAGTATTATGGGACCAACTGACTATTGATTACTCTGTTGATTATTGTATGAATTATTCGGTCCTTAAAATGTCTGAAAGTAATAATAATAATAAAAAAGGACCATTACAATTTGCAAAAGCCCGAGTTTGATAACTATTGCTTTTTGAGTTGGTTCATTATCAAAAAGGCAACTCAGAAAACCAGCAAAGTAATGTACAAAAAATATATATATATTCGGACAAAGTCCTACTTTAACTTTAAGTTCGGCACAGTGTAAACGCGTCAGAGATGCTCTGGACCAATCAGAGGTGGACACCAAAACTTCCCCGTCCAATCAGAACGTTACAACAGTGAAAGAACACGCCCCCAACTTCCTCGTAGCCTCCGTTAGCACGCAGTTTTCATTGACAACTATTCCCAGCAGTTAGAAAACAAGTCAAGACTAACGTCTTTATTTTTTAACAGTTTAATAGCCAATAAACTGTCAAACCGTCGCAGATCATTTTAAAATCACTGGTTACCTTAAATAAAACCTTTTAATGAAGCTAACTGGTTCGCACCTTTCAGTTTTTAAGCTAACATGCTAACAATTGGTCGCGAGCCAATACACATAAAGACAATTTGACGTTTAATACGTCCGTTAATGCCACAAACGAACTAATGGGAAATACATACGTTAACGGTAGTTGCACGTGAGCTCACACCGAAGAAAGAAGGCACCGCCGTTAACTTAGCTAGCTTGAATAACGCCAAATAGCGAGGATGCTCACTACAAAAGCGTGAATAAATAAATAATTAAAACTCACCAAGGGGCGAAGAATTCCACAAGAGCGAGTCCGTGGTCCCCGATCCTGCTCTCGAAATCATCATCCGTGTAGTCGAACACATCGCTGGCCCAGGTGGAGCCGGCGAGAGCGGCCAAAAAAAACACCTTGAACATCTTCTTCTTCTTTTTTTTTGTATTATTATTTCAAATGCTTTAAACTCTATTTAAATTTACGTTCAACTTTTTAAATAAAAAAAATAAAAAATTGTGCGAATCGTGTCCGTTCGCAGCCCTCCTTCTTCAGCTCCTCGGGGCGTCGTGAAGGCGGTGATCTCCTCGGACCGGGCCAAGCGCAGACTAGTCGATAGAGAGAGAGAAAGGGATGGACGTCGGTGAGGATGTTTCACGCGAGCGGCGAGGACCCCCGATAACCACAGTGTGGCAGCCTCCCATTGGACCGCACGACACGTCACTCTGTCTAGAGCAGCCAATGGGGTGCTCGCGGACGAGATACCTCCTCGTCGTCCCAGTGTCCAATCAGAATTGGGCAAAAAAAAAAAATGATAAAGAAGTGGGATATTTTATGAAAAAGTTAAGAAGAAAGTACTTAGTTTATGAATTTCAATGAACATGAACATTAATGAGGATTATTTAATTAATTTGGAAGCAAGCTGGATGTGATGATATACTATGAAAATAAAAACCAGAGGGTTTAGTGCACTATACCAACTTATTCATTTTACTGGGGAAATGTCACGCCCAAGTTCCCAAGGTGATTGAATTTAGTATTAGTATTTTGAGGGAATAAATAATAAGAAATGTGCTCATACAGTTATTATGCTACATAAATATAGTTGTTAAATCATCCTTATTTCACCATGTCTAAATATGCTGTTTTTTTCTAAATGTCACATGTTGTAAGTGTTAATTCCACTATACAAATTACCAAAAAAAGCCCTCTAAATGTGTTACAAATATTATTTAATGCACCATGTACATACAAGTGCCACACCCATGTATTGATAAAGCACCAAAAATACAGTTGTGTATTATTATTATTATGATTATTATGTATTGTCAGACAAGAACAAAACTTCTCTCTTATAACAAGAATTAAGTTATTTATTATAATATTCACGACAGAGAAGCAGTCGATGGTAATTAACATATTAGATCTCAGGCTCCCTCCATCAATGCTCATTTGATTTATTTTGAAAAAGTTATAAAAAAAAGAGATACAGAAAAATATAGAAATAAACAGTTGCCTCAATAAAATCGTATCCATGTTTACTATATCAATGCAATAAAGTCATGGACTTGTTTCTATTGTGCCCAGGTGACCAGATGACATCATACTTTAAAAAAATAAACACTATAAATATCTATATCTACATCTAAAGTAAAACTCGGATAAAAAAAATCCCTCTCAAGGTTCAAACCATAATCTGATTACATTTTTTTTAAACTGTGGATTTCTACTTTTTTAATAAGCAAATGTAGTTCATTCAAATCCCCGGTGTTCTTAACCTAAGTGCAGCGTTGGCTCGGATGTCAGAGGAAAGGTCAAACACACAGGTCAACCTGTTGATAGGCAGGTTTTCTGCAGGCTTTGTGCCTCGTATACCTGTTGTGGAACAAACTAATCCCCCAGGATTTAGTGTGCTCGCGGCCATCACGGATACAACAAACCTTTCTTAGCTGTTTTGGCAACTAGACAATCAAGCGCTACACAACGTGTCCCTTTACTGTCCATTACAGCAACAATGTACACTTGTGACAATGTTGTTTTGCACCATTTATGTACAAGATCAAAGAGTTTAGGCCTATATCGCTTCATCTTCAGGCCCTTTCTTGGAGAGGGGGGCCTTGAGTCCAAATATAGTTTTATTAGCATTATTATTTTAGTTTGCATTGTGCTCACAAGGTGCACATTCGTAGATAAAGCTGTGAACAATCAGAATGAGCACAATAATACACAGAAGAAGAAGAAGTATGTAAGTGGTTTGACAGACAGACAGATAGATAGATAGATAGATAGATAGATAGATAGATAGATAGATAGATAGATAGATAGATAGATAGACAGACAGATAGATAGATAGATAGATAGATAGATAGATAGAAAGACATACAGATAGACAGACAGACAGACAGACAGACAGACAGACAGACAGACAGACAGACAGACAGACAGACAGATAGATGGATAGATAGATGGATAGATAGATAGATAGATAGATAGATAGATAGATAGATAGATAGACAGATAGATAGATAGATAGATAGATAGACAGATAGATAGATAGATACATAGATAGATAGATAGATAGATAGATAGATAGACATACAGATAGACAGACAGACAGACAGACAGACAGACAGACAGACAGACAGACAGATAGATGGATAGATAGATGGATAGATTGGTTATTGTTCGACTATAAATGTTTCTTGATCTTATTCTCAATGAGAGAATGTGATTAATTAAATACAAGTTTGAATTGACTTAGAGGTAGACAGAGTTTTGTCACAAAGCCCTTCAAGCTGATTTAATTCTTATTTTATATTTCTTAATATTAAAAGACATACAGGCAACAATAGACTGCAGGCCAACATGTGTTTCCTTTTTTTATAAAGCTGCAGTTCTCATGATGCGCCAGCAGAGGGAGCTCTCTGACTACAGAGCACTCATCAAAGTAAGTCTGTCAAGCACCCACGTGACTTTGACAATATCTTTTTGCCATATGTTAAGAGGACAGTTACAGACTAGTTGTGAACATCTAAGAGATATAAGAAGTAATCAGGAGGACTGACACAATGTGTTTTTGTGCCACCTTTTTAATAAACATATGCAGACACAGAACACCTGCTACTGTCTGTCTGATCTTATCTTAGTTTTTATTATAATTATACAACATTGATATCATATAATAATTTAAATGGCAGTAATCACTCATGTGAGATAAAGGAGATCAGATAAATGTGTGCCAAACTTATATAGATGCACATTAAAAATGGAGCGCTGTAATATCGGACCTTACAGTGGAGTCTTAGTAGTGTATTTTCTTTCAATCCAAATGACGCTCCACTATATATATATATATATATATATATATATATATATATATATATATATATATATATATATATATACATATACACATATATGTATATATATATATATATATATATATATATATATATATATATATATATATACTGTTTCGAGCACAGCGACACTCAACACATACCCTTTCCATCATTTTTTTTTGTTATAGTATCGTCGTCATTATCCACCCTTCTCTATCCCGGGGACCTGTTTGGTATGTGGCTGAGCGCTCTGCAGTCCTCTACTGCGCTGTGGAGGTTTTGTTGTCTTTACCCCCCCCCCCCCTCCCCTCCACATCCTGCCCTCCCAAATCTCTGTGAAGTGGTTGCCACGGCAACTGGCTTGCTCCTCAGCCATATCTGGAACACGGGGGAGGAGAGAGGAGAGGGTCTGCAGCATTACGCGTGTGACATGTTGAGGAAGGGAGGGAGGAAAGGAAAGAGGGAGGTAGGAAAGGAAAGAGGAAGGATGCATCCAGGACATCCGAGCCTTCCTCCGAGCCCTCCTCCGAATCCAGAGCTGATTCCTCACCAAACACTCTGAAGTCTCAGCTGCGTCTCGTCAGAACAACGGGCGGCTTGTTGTCTCGTCGCCGCGGAAAAAAAAACAACCACCGGGGAAACCGTTGCCTCGTTTCATCACCGGAGACAATAAAATAAATAAAAATCTATTCCTTCATTCGGTGGGGCAAAGCACTCGTTAGAGCCTCCCTCTCGCCACAGTGGCGTCTCTGAACCCGCTTTGAGAACCAAAGACCCGTATCTAGGTTCATATCTAGGTTCATATCTAGGTTCTTATCTAGGTTCATATCTAGGTTCATATCTAGGTTCTTATCTAGGTTCATATCTAGGTTCATATCTAGGTTCATATCTAGGTTCATATCTAGGTTCTTATCTATGTTCTTATCTAGGTTCATATCTAGGTTCTTATCTATGTTCTTATCTAGGTTCATATCTAGGTTCATATCTAGGTTCTTATCTAGGTTCTTATCTAGGTTCATATCTAGGTTCATATCTAGGTTCTTATCTAGGTTCTTATCTAGGTTCATATCTAGGTTCTTATCTAGGTTCTTATCTATGTTCATATCTAGGTTCTTATCTAGGTTCTTATCTAGGTTCATATCTAGGTTCATATCTAGGTTCTTATCTAGGTTCTTATCTAGGTTCATATCTAGGTTCATATCTAGGTTCATATCTAGGTTCTTATCTAGGTTCATATCTAGGTTCTTATCTAGGTTCTTATCTAGGTTCATATCTAGGTTCTTATCTAGGTTCATATCTAGGTTCATATCTAGGTTCTTATCTAGGTTCATATCTAGGTTCATATCTAGGTTCTTATCTAGGTTCTTATCTAGGTTCATATCTAGGTTCATATCTAGGTTCTTATCTAGGTTCATATCTAGGTTCATATCTAGGTTCTTATCTAGGTTCATATCTAGGTTCATATCTAGGTTCTTATCTAGGTTCTTATCTAGGTTCATATCTAGGTTCATATCTAGGTTCATATCTAGGTTCTTATCTAGGTTCATATCTAGGTTCATATCTAGGTTCTTATCTAGGTTCTTATCTAGGTTCATATCTAGGTTCTTATCTAGGTTCATATCTAGGTTCATATCTAGGTTCTTATCTAGGTTCTTATCTAGGTTCATATCTAGGTTCATATCTAGGTTCATATCTAGGTTCTTATCTAGGTTCATATATAGGTTCATATCTAGGTTCATATCTAGGTTCTTATCTAGGTTCATATCTAGGTTCTTATCTAGGTTCATATCTAGGTTCATATCTAGGTTCATATCTAGGTTCTTATCTAGGTTCATATCTAGGTTCATATTCACTGTGCAGATGACAATCCATTCAGCATATTGTTGCGTGCTGTGGTTTCGTTGCTGGGAGTTTGATCTAAAACTGGAGTCGGGCAATATTCTATATTTTGGTCGGTGTGAAAACATCCCCTGAAAGGAGACACAAGATTACCATAAATTAATGAAATATTTCAGCTTCCGCAGCATGTCTTTGACACTCGGCCCAAACACCACTAGTTCCTTCTTTAAAAACATATACTTTTAATGTAAATACATAATTACAGCTGCAGCTAACAGTTGTGTGTTGTGTCTCGATTAATCTGATTCACTGCTTCGTTTATGAAATAATTAAAAAACAGTGAAAAAAGAAATGGCATTTACATTTTCTCGAGGGCCACAATGAAGTCTTTAATTTGCTCGCTTTGTCCGTCTTAAAGTATTCAATTGAGCAATAAATAAAAAATAAAAGCAGCGTATGATGATGTTAATGAAGGAACGCCCGGTGCAACAGTGTGTGTGCGTGTGTGTGTGTGTGTGTGTGTGTCCTGGCTTTGTGTTCCCCGAACAGGAACCAAAGGTAACAGCCCTTTTTTTCTCCAGCATAATACAGTTTTGTTATCCATCGTCACGTGACACTATGCAACCAGGCGGATTGACGTCCGGTTCTCGTAGAAAAAAAAGAAAAGAAAAGCAAATGAGAGACGGACAGAGCAGCTCCTGTTAAATAGATGACTTCTTTAATAAAAGACATTACGGTGTGACATTCATGAGGAGCTGGAATGATATTGCTTCAGTAGCTTACAGTACAGAACCCGGCCCGGCCAGTGTGTGTGTGTGTGTGTGTGTGTGTGTGTGTGTGTGTGTGTGTGTGTGTGTCAGCTGTTAATCGACATTCAAATACACTCAAAGACGCTGAAAAGAAACTAGAGAGTAGAAGTACAGATGGAGGGAGCACTAGATAGAAGGAATGACCGATCATCACACGGGAATGAGGGGGAGGAGTTACAGGACATGCAGGAAGGGGAGGAGCCAGGTGTGGTGGGCTGAGGAGTGCTTTGGGAGCAGAGCCAAAGGAACCGTGTGACCAGCAGCCGACATGTTTGAGTCTCAGTTTTAAAGATGGAGACCCTTCAAATGCATCTTCAACACACTGAAGCCCCGAAGCCGTATTCTGGGCCTCTAGTTTGGTTTTGGCCAGATAGATTAGCTGCGTATAATATATGTAGATTATATTATATAGAGGTATACTGTGGGGCAGAGAGGGGCAGATTAGGTAAGTAGTGGTAAGGACATAGATATTTATAATATCTATGGGCACAGAGCGGGGAGTTTGTGTGTGTGTGCCCAGAGGATGGTGGGGGTCAAGGATCAGTGTCTACTTGAATTGCTTAAGGGGTGGGGGGGGCACCTTGATGTCCTGGCCTTTCTCCAGTCTCTTCTCACACTCGATGAGGTAGTTGACGCCGTCGACCACCGTCTGCACCAGTTGGACCTGAGAGAGGGAGACGCATCACACATTAGAGCCGTTATCCATATTCGCAGCTAGAAAATCATTATTCAAAGCAGAGTATTTTAATGTCTTAAAGGAGCAGTGTGCAGGATTTAGTGACATCTAGTGGTGAGGTTGCAGATTGCAGGACCACGCTGTTCTTCAGGGGACGCAAAATAATGCAGCATAAACTTGCAAAAATGGCGGACTCTGTGAAAGACTATGCCGACTTGAAGGGCTTGAAGGTTATAAACACTATTGAAAACATAGTTACGAATATTACATTCCATTTAAATCCCCCTAAATCCAACACAGTGGTCCTCAACAGGTCTGGAGATGATCATTTTATATGTTTTATTTGTTTCCCAGTCTTTTAGTCCTGATGAAGGGTACGGTGTGACTGTGAGTAACTACTGACACGGAGCAGCTTGTTGACATCTGCAAACCGCTCGCTCCCAAAGTATGAACATCACAGACGTAAACACAAGCCGACCTGCACTGTGAACCGAGCTGCCAGGCAGCTTCGAGCAGAGGTCCACAACCTTGTCGAGGAATGCCAGAAGCACAGATCTCCTCAGAAACACACATTTGGCTGCAGCTCTCATCTACAACAACAGAGGATGTTCTGTACTTTCCCACACATACAATATTAGGGTTACTGTCTCTTATTATGGTCCTCCTGAACTCTGCTCCAGCTGTTCCTCCATCTATGAACGTGTTGACTCCCTCCGGCTAGAGGGCTCCTTCTCCTGAGCGGTCCTCAGTCTGGATGTTGGGGGTCAGGCGGCCGTAACGCTCCACTTATGCGGAGAATCAAGACTATTTTTGGGACTAATTCCTCCCTTCCAACAACGGTCAGCAAAGCCATGAGCTTCCACCTTCCAACTCTCGAACCTCTTTCTGCATCAATGAATAGTTTGTCGTCAGGCAATCGCAAAGAGCAACGTCTCCGAGTGATGTAACCGTGAGAGGTTGCCAATAAAATAAACGACCACACGCTCACAACAATAGAGAACAGCTTCCATTGTACTGCATGACTCCGTCAGACGTGACGGCATAAACGGGAACATAACGACAAACTACATGTCCCAGTCTGGACGAGAACTCTCCTCTCTCCGTCCTCTCGTGACTGACTCTGCGGAGGGTTCCCTACCTCAGACAGTCCCAGGCGGTCCAGGTTGGAGATGTCGAACACGCCGCCCACGGCAGCCGTGTCCACGCCGCCGGTGCCTCGTTTCTGCAGACGCAGGTTGTCCAGGATCTTACTGAGGCGGGGATCCTTGGGGGTTTTGGGTTGAAAGGAGTTATTCTATACAGCTTAAAAGCACTTTTAATCACGATAGCACTTTTTAAATCCATGCAGACACTGTTTTTCAACATAGAATGGTGACCCAAAAGGATCCTCCATTATCTACAGCAGTATGAGTATGAAACTCTACTCGTTCTACCACAGCTGTTGCGTTACCTTGCTCAGCAGGGGCAGTTTGACGTGGACCCCGGCCCTGAGCCCCGTGCCCAGGTTGGAGGGGCAGGTGAGGACGTAGCCGAGCCTCTCGTTCCACATGAACTCCCAGCCTCTCTCCTGGATCAGACGCTCCACCTTAGAGAGAGCGAGAGCTTGTGTTTCATTCATACAATATCTGACCTTTTCGCTAGTAGCTGTTGATTTCCTATGTTTCAGAGTTGTTGACTTGTAGGACTGTTCAGGGAGTGGACTGACACAAACACTGGCATAGTGTTGGACGTACATTGACTGAGGTGTTTGTCACACATCCCATAGTGCAACAGTGCAATAGCACCACATGTTGCAATGCTTGTCCTTGACAATAATGTATGTTTGCTCTGCCATGTTTTTGTGCGTCTACAGGTTCTCTTTTTGTGGCAAAGACTAGAACAAGCAGTTTTTATTTTACACTGCATTCATACCCTTCCTCCCCCTTTTGCCGATTAAATCGCGGCAGCTATCTGATGGCAGCGAGAGAGAGTTGTTTATTACAGCTGCTGACGTTAAGATGCTCCGCCCAAGCCCACAAAGGTCCACTGTGATCCAGTAACTTGGTTAAATCGTGCACAATCAACACCAGGCTAAGTAACATGTGCTTCTGTGCACATCGAACTGGCCGGTGGAAGTAGCATTGGAAACACGGTGGAACATGGTCTCAACACAAAGCCCATATACAAGCACAGCGTTACCTCCAAGAGGCCTTTGCAGAACCTCTCAAAGACCCTCTTCATGTTGCCTCCCTTCTCCATGGAGATGACCCGGGTGTGGTCCTCCTCATTGACCCAAACCAGGAATGTCTTCTCGTTGTTGTGCCTGCGCAGAGAGACGTCACATCCATGTTTACGTGCGAGGGTCAATACAGTTGTGCAAGATACTTAAATGTCAGAGAAAAAGAACACGAGGAAGGAGTGTAAATAAAATTTAAAAAAAGGAGTACTAGGAGGCTGGGAGATGATAAGCTAAAATTAGAGAAAGTGGAGCATGACATATGGGAAGTGAAAAAAAATGAAAGGAGAGAGAAGGAGAACGAGCCAGAGGAAGAGAGAGAAAATCTGCCAGTGGACCTGAAAGAAGAGATGATGGGGGGGGAGGGGGGAGGTGAAGGTGAATTATTAAGGAGAGGCTGGCTGATATGGCTGGCAGACGGAGAGAGAGGAGGGAGGCTGGTGATTGATTTTGGATGTCTAACGCATCGCATCGGGCTATTCCTGGGTACAAGCTCAGAGCTGAGGGAGCATTGTCAGCGTTGCTCATGCACCTCCAACACAGCTCAGCAACAAGGGAAACGGCCTTACGATAGCTTTTCAAATCTTATTGTGTTCTGTTAAATATGGAAACTAAACCATTAAGTATTCAATGGTTACAGTTTATAAAACATAATTGTTGTATGTGTTTCCAGAAATGGGGGAAAATGTTCATACGACTCCTCATGGATCTAACTGATGCCAGAATTATCCCTAAAATGAAAGAAAATGCCAAAATATGTAAAGAAAAAACTTGAATAAATACAGGGTAGCAAGTGAGGATGCTGAAGAGAATCTGATGGAGGACTAAACAAAAAAAACCAAGTTGTTCAAACTTAAAGGAAAGGAGCTCTTTTCTGAGGAGCTCCACAAGGCTCGATCCTGGGACCTCTGCTTTGTAATTTATACACGTTCAGTGTTAGCAACTTTATAAGGAGATTCAGAGTATTTTCAATTATCTATGACACACAAATGCTGTATTTCCCTCTCTTGTGGTGATCCCAATTTAATAAACAACCCAGTAAACGAGACAGGAAACGTATTTACACTTAAAGTCACAGTCTCTAAAATACAGAGTTATTTTGGATGATGTTCTATATACTATACTCAACATAAAACGGCAAATAACAAAACAAGAGCAACGATTAACTCGTAATTTTGGAAACGTATCACTCACCAGATACCACGGGCATCGGGCCAATCACGAGCCATGCCTGCGCATGTCAGGAGGGGGGACACGGGCTTGTCGAACAGGAAGTGGTCCTGTTGTAAATTCAGAGAACAGACGTTGTTTACTTGGATTGGACAGTGTTGTCAATAAGAGACAGAAACAAGTCTTCAGAATGCATTAATCTGGTCGATCTCTCTGATTGTGAGTGGGAGAGAACGCCCATTTTGGAGAACACGATAACATCTTCTGCTGGAACCTAAAGTAAGCACATCCGCAGTAGGCTAAACATCTTATCCGTGAGTGCATGTGTTTAGTTTTTAAAAAAATAAATAACCTCATTGGGAATCAGATCTGTAGACTGCTGCGTGTTTTTAAGATCCAAAAGAGTTCTAGCAATGTCTACTGTTTTAAAATATGTGCAATTTAGATTATTGATACGCGACAGCATTTAGTGACATGGAACAGGAAACTGCTCCGGTGTTATATTTCACTCAAATGTGTAAGTAAACTTGTACTTTAGGGCAATCCCTCTGTGTAAAAACCCAGCTCTCAGTCATGCAAGGTAGAAATACCCATATTTGGAACATTACCGAATATGGCTATTGATTTTATTTTCTTGCTTTCGCACGGCATTGATTTTGTGAACATAACCTCTGTCCTTCCACTGCAGGAAATACATTCCTGTGCAATTGCCCAGTCAAAAAAAAGGTACCTGAACATAACACACAGCATTCTCCACGTGCATAAAGCAGCGTCACTCACATCAATGAGCTGTTGCTGCTCCCCGTCGGTCATCTGAGTGAGACTGTAGTACTTCCCGTCCAGGTCGCCGTGCAGCCCGGCGAGGGCGTCCACCACCACCCTCTCCACCTCCCGGCGCTCCGCCCGGGTGCAGGCGGGGGGCAGGCTCAGCCCTCGGATGCTGCGGCCCGTCCGCACCCTGGACGACAGCACGTAACGCGGGTCGAAGTTGCCCGAATGGATCTGGAACAGAAGCGGGTTCGGGGAACATTTTTCTAAATGTATTTGTCTTGACTAGAAGACGCTGCGGGGCGTCGGCAGCGTTACCTTGCTGGCGTCCAGGTCGGTGGGGTGCTTCATGGTGCTCGGGTCGTAGCCGTTGTGCCTCTCTTTGATGATGGGGTCCAGCAGGTCTGAAAATACCTGAAACAGACACGGGGTTAATACATATTCCATATCATACAATCAACAAATAGAAACTGGATTCACCTCATCAATGTGAAGAGTACGTTTGCGTAGACATTTGTATATTCAGCGTGAATGTGTAACCTTTCCGTCAAAGAGCACGGAGCTGGTAGAGATATAAATCTATACATTTCCGAGCAGCGTTATCAAAACTCTGTGGATAAGCACTCCCTGCACTTTTGATTACTTACCGGCTGCAGTAAAAACCGCACCCGTATGATCGAATTCAAAGGAAAAAAAGGGGGGCGCAATTATGAATCATATATTGCATCACATTTTTAGAGACAGTGTGTATGAACAATCTCAATAACGAATAATCGACATGGTCTCAAACTGTAAATAAAGACAGGTGGCTGCATTCCTTTAATTGTAATAAAGCACACGGTTTTCACCTAAAATTGACGGGGGAAAGGCAAAAGACAATTTCTAACGTCAATACCAAAACCTTTTTTCTATTTACTACGTTGTTTTCTGCAGTTTAGACTTTGTAAATGTTGAGAACACAACGGAGGCCGACCTCGTAAGACTCCTCGTCTCCTGCCACCATGCCGACCGTCTTGATGAAGGGGTGCCCGGGGTTGTCCACGCCCGTCTGAATGGCGAGGTCCAGCGTGTAGCCGTTGGGAGTGGCCTTGTCGCACAGCTTGGCGTAGATGGCGGGCGTCAGGCTGGAGGCCATGCAGTTGTTGTGTTTGCGCAGATCCGGGTAGTCCGCACTGCACACACACACACACACACACACACACACACACAAAAAGAGTAATGACTGATTCAACGCCATTTAAAAAAAAAAAAAAAAAAAAGAGTGGCTTTCATCCAAACCAAACAACGTCTGAGGCCAAGAATGGGATGGAATTGTTTTAGTTTTTTTTTGGCACGACAACGACTTAAGATTGCAGAAGCACCGCAGGCTTGAGTAGCTTATGGGTTTCTGCCAGAAGATAAGGAAGATTGATAAAAACTGTATTTTACACAGAACAACATATTTTTGTCAACAGCAAAAACCTTTTCCAGTCTACTACGAAGGCACGCTTTCTTTCACGATGAGAGAAGATGTTTTCTATGTTTTTATTATTATCATTTCACACGGGTTCTCATGCCTCTACTTGCACCACTCAATGGGATGAAAGGAGAGTTGCAACAAAAGCCTTATCATCATTTAATGATTAACCACGTGGAGTTGGGCGTATCCTTCTGGTGTGATTGTGTTATTTATGTCAATAAGGCCCGATAAGAAACGGCCGTCTGAAACACGACTGAGGTGACCTCGGACCAACGGAGAGGAACGACCACAGAATAATCTCCAAACCCACGTCACCAGCAGTTCCACTGTGGTACTCGCACTGGAGTAAAAGATGAAGTCTTTCAGTGAGTGACACTCGGCGGGTAATGGATGACCGTTTGTTACGCAACACTCTGGGCGAGCATCAGATAACGTTTTATTAGTCTTGATACGTGCTCGCTTTGGGTGGCGGCGTGTAGCCGAACACGTAGGCGCCACCGCCCCTTCATCTGTACGCCATCCTGTGAAGTAGGAGGCCGGCCAGTTGGTTCTGTCGGTTCCTTGAGTGACAGGTTGATTGTTTTACCGTAACGACTAGTTCAGCGCTCCTGTAGGTTCATGTAGGAGCGCTGAACTAGTCGTTACGGTAACGGTCTTACCGTAACGACTAGTTCAGCGCTCCTGTAGGTTCATGTACAGGAGCGCTGAACTAGTCGTTACGGTAACGGTCTTACCGTAACGACTAGTTCAGTGATCCTGTAGGTTCATGTAGGAGCGCTGAACTAGTCGTTACGGTAACGGTCTTACCGTAACGACTAGTTCAGCGCTCCTGTAGGTTCATGTACAGGAGCGCTGAACTAGTCGTTACGGTAACGGTCTTACCGTAACGACTAGTTCAGTGATCATGTAGGTTCATGTAGGAGCGCTGAACTAGTCGTTACGGTAACGGTCTTACCGTAACGACTAGTTCAGCGCTCCTGTAGGTTCATGTACAGGAGCGCTGAACTAGTCGTTACGGTAACGGTCTTACCGTAACGACTAGTTCAGCGATCCTGTAGGTTCATGTACAGGAGCGCTGAACTAGTCGTTATGGTAACGGTTTTATGGTAACGACTAGTTCACGCCGTCAATCATTTAAAAACACATTTCACATGGTTTTCCCTTTCTATCACACACACACACACACACACACAAACACACTCACACACACAAACACACTCTCTCTCACACACACACTCTCTCTCACACACACACAAAAATACACTCTCACACACACACACACACACACACTCTCTCGCTCTCTCTCTATCACACGTACACACTCTCACACACACACACACACACTCTCTCTTTCTCTCTCACACACATACACACGCTCTCTCTCTCTCTCTCACACACACACAGACATACACACACTCTCTCTCACACTCACACATGTACACACTATCTCTTTCACACACGTACACACTCTCACTCACACACACGTTCACACACACACACACACACACTTACACTCACTCACAAAAACAGCTATTACATGTCAATAACAGTGACAGTGTGTACAGTGTTAATTAATGTATGCAACCGTTAATTGTTGGTAACCTAGCAACGTAACCGACCCTTTGATGTGTAAACCCCGCCTCTCATTACCGTTAGCTAAATTAACCACCGAAATGACACCAAATCCGCGTCGACGACAGGACACAATAATCAATCAAGACTTAATTAATTAACGACAGTAACGACGTGTAGTGCGTTTCAACGCCGTGTTAAAGGACGTAACGTCACCTGGCGGGGTAGCTCCTGCGCACCGGCGCTGCGGCGCCGACGTGCTGCCGGTGGAGCAGAAAGCCAGCCGTTACCGAGCCCCCCACGAACGTCAGCACCCCGATCCTCTGTTTGGAGGACAGGATTCTGGAGAAGTTGCTCGCCATGTTGTGTTTCTTTTCTGTGGAGGTGATTGTAAAAATAAAAAAAAAGGTTTATTTCCACGGCCGCGGGGGAGTGACAGGTGGACGGAGGGGTGATGAAGCGCCTCTGAACCGGAGCGGGAGAACGGTTTAACTGGAGCGACGTCAAGATGGACGGGGTTACGCAGGACGACACCGGAAATGAAACGGTGGCTTCAAAATAAAAGGGCAGAAAAACATGACCCGTTTACCATTTTTGATACCACTTGTACTTTACTTGAGCATTTTACACCTCCTCCTTTACATTTCTTTGCCAGCTATAATTACTCGTTACTTCACAGCTTCATGCGATCATCTTACGAATTTGAGCAACTGCAACATTTTTTATTTGCCATTAAGGTAATATTTGCACACGAATGCATCAGTAATAATACTCCAAGGATATAATATATAACAGTAACAACAACACTATTTATATATGCACTGCTTTTTATTGAGGCGTGTAGCTGAACACGACTGTTTTTCTTCACCCCAGCACACCAGTATGTACAGTGTTGTGCAAAGGTACAGCACCCTAACTTTAAAAATGTAATTTAAGATAACCTCCTTATCTTTCATAGTCTCTATTTATTATCCAAAACCCGGTTGTGTAACGACAGAGTAAGTAAAAGTAATTTTCAATGTCAAGACAGTTCAGATGGTATTTCAGGTTTGATGCAGATATGAATTTACAACCACCAGGACATCCCAGCTCTGTCATATTAAACTGAATGGAGGTATTCTTTTAAAGCACAGGACGTACTTTCCGTGTTAAAAGAATAGAAGCAGGATACTTCAACACACACCTGACAGCAGGTTGAGAACTGCCTCTAGATTAGATCGCTTTGAACAAGATGTTACGTCAAAGCAGCTAAAAATAAATTGATGAACTGCTATACCTTTCATCACTTTAATTGTATTCACCGTGCAGATCAAGAAGCTCATAACTAAAACTAAATAGCAGAATTGAAAATGCAAATGCAAAAAACAAACGCTCTGAAATCATCAGTATAATCGCTGAGGGGTTTTATTTTGAAATGTGCCGTGTACAGGAAGTCGCGCATCCAATTGCCTTCACCTTGACGGTGGTGGACAGTGATGCGAATTTCTCAAGGACATTAGTGCGTTAGGGCTGCAGCCCTGAGAAGGTCCCCCCCCCCCCCCCCAGACCCCAAACACACACAATGTCTTCGTTCTCTCTAAACAAGGATTAGTGGGGATATTGTTTTTGCATAACATTTCATCACAAGGTTAATTGAGTCATGGATACCATAAATTTTAAAAAAAAGAAAAGAAACTGCTGCAACTTCCTTCTTATAGCGATGCGTCACGGCTGGTTTGACTTTCCTCAAGGAGAACTCCGATTCCACTGTCCAATGATACGAGTGCATTTACATAAAGGGCCACAACGTATAGTTATGACCTCCAAGCAACCTTTAGCATTAATAATCTCACATTGCTTTGTGATATGATTTAATCTGCCTTATTTTTTAATTTTTTATTTTAATTAATTTGGCAACATCCAGCAATGGAATCTGTGCACGTGTGCAGTTACAGACAGCGTCCCCCCCCATGAGCGGTAAACTGTGGATTAAAGAGGAAATAGCAGCACCCAGATCACAGTTCACGAGGAATTTCTGCAGAATTTTAGAAGTTTACGACGCACAGAAAGATGGATTTGGAGAAATCTGGGCCGTGCCGGTCCGATATGTTGAGCTTTGATACCAACTGTAGGCCTCGTGTGTACAAAGAAGTGACTGGGATCATTGTATGTGTCAGGAGATGTCAGGCTTGACTAACATACCACCTGTAGAACATCTAACAGAAATACATCAATATAAATGCACTGAATCGTTATTAATCAAATAATCTGTGCAGGTTACTTATAAACACCAACAATGGCTCTGTTGTCGCTTCTAGTCATAAAATACAGAAAGTTATAGCATTTTGCGATCATTCATTCGTAATCTGAATTCCTATGAAATGAATACAATCTAATTCCTGATCAGACCATAATCAAAATGTAATTTCCTGTGCGTAGCGGTCATTAATGTACCGCCTACTCAGAGTTTTATATTTTCTGGAGAACCGACCTTTGAACAGGTGATTACGACAGTTTTCCTTTTATTTGCCGGCAGCTGATGAACTTGAATTATTAAAAGTCTCTCAGAGCAGAAAGCTTTACGTCATTTATAAGTAATAATAAAAACAAGTGAATCCGACAGAATAAATAAAAAAATCAAATACACTCAATAACTTAATTAAGTAAACTGATATTTATTTACATACGACTTTAGCAACATAAGATATTTACAATCTGAATCAATCATTATGACCTTCCCTTTCACTTAAAAAAAAAAAGCAGGTTTATGGCAAAACCCAAATAAATAAACATGAATAGTATTTATATCGACA
This sequence comes from Cyclopterus lumpus, assembly GCF_009769545.1. Taxonomy (NCBI): domain Eukaryota; kingdom Metazoa; phylum Chordata; class Actinopteri; order Perciformes; family Cyclopteridae; genus Cyclopterus; species Cyclopterus lumpus. The sequence goes on along the minus strand of NC_046971.1, from coordinate 4,909,259 downwards.
AACTTAAGCCTTGATTGTAAATTAGCTTATTAAAATTTCAAAAACAAAACAATAAATCACCATTTCCAGCACTGTAGCTTCACAGAGAAAACATGGCGTATCTTTAAAGAGGAATCCGTCCAGAACTGCACAGCTTTTCACCTCGCCGTTAAAACCGGCCTGCGATCTTAAAAATGTGCCGAATAAAAACAACAACAACAAAGACACCGGTTAGAGAACGGAAAACGTCAGCGGAGGAGACTGAAAGGGACATTCATTCATCGGAAAAAGGCCTCTTCAAGTGGCGCTCCAGAGACATCTTTCAGATGGGCCATCAAAAGGGCTCCCCGGCTTCACGGAGAACCAACAACCTTTTTTGGGGCTGTTCTGGGATCAGTGCAGCAGCCTCTTCCGGCTGTACGTCTTCCCCGAGCTGGAGCGCCGGCGCGGCCCGCTGAAGGGAGAGCCGTCCACGCCCTCCACGTCCGCCTTCCTCCCCGATGCGGCCTCATCTGCAATTTTAGGGAATCATGAGGCTCGCCGGGCATCTTTACAATAAGGGGGAACGTCGAGGTCATCGTATATATTTGTTTGTCAAATGATTGTAATTGTAGATTCTGTAGACGACTGATCATCTGACTGTAGACCCGCTTCCCTGCCACATTTTACAAATATTACTAACACATGATCACGGTAGTTGTCGTCTAATAATATCTCGATTTCTATTTGGGAGATTCAAATTCCGCCTTGAGTATTGTACATATGAGAGTTACGTTTTGTTAGAATGTGGCTCGTCAATAAAGCCTTTAATTACATTACATGGCAAAAATAAACAAAAATAGCTGTAAATTCATAGGCATTATAAACCTCACCTTTTAAATTGGGAGTCCTGCTACTGGAAGAGCCAGTTTTGCTCTTGAACAACAAGGGAGAGTGAGTGAGGGCCAAGATCCCGCTCGCAGTCACCGACTTCCTCACCTTTGAGCTGGGAGGAGTGGCTACTGTCAAAATACAGAAAACACCTGCCATGAACTTAGCTTAATTATGTAGTTGTATACAATTATTATATTCCTCAAAAAACAGCATCTAAAAACAACATTTTGAAGCATCTTACCTGACTTGACTTCTCCGAGTCCAGCGGCCCAGATGATGTCTTCGTCCGCTCTCTGAGGATCGGCGCCGTGCTGAGCCAGCTTCTCCGTCCAGTACGAGTCTTCCACCGGAGAAAGAGGGGACGCATCTGCCGGGGACGACCGGTTGGAAGCCAGAGAAAACCCCGCCCCTTTATTGGTCGAGACCTCCTCCGCGTCCTCCGCGTCCTGCAATCTGCTAACGCCGAGCTCCGCTTCCTCCAGCAACTCCGCCAGCAACGGCTCCCCCTTGGGGCCGCGGTCCTTGCCTCCGCCCGCGCCGATCTGAGCCCTCTTCCGGCGAGGCCAGCTGCTGAAGTTATCCGGGGTCACCTTCCCGACGCTCTGAGGCGACGGCGTCAGGGGGACGAGGTCCGCGGCCACCGGGGACGTCGTTCCCGCGGGGTGGTGCGTCGGCGTGTAGGACTGGCAGATGTACGTTTGGACGCTTCCACCTTTTCCAGGCGTGCTCTTGGCCGGCGTGACGTGAGCGCAGATGGACGGCGAGACGCATCCAGGATCTCGGTGCTTTGAGAACAACGCCAGGGGGCTTTCCAGCTGAGACGGTTTCCCGCAACGTAAAGGGCTCCGGGCTCCCGATCGAGGACCTCCGTCCGAGGCCGAATCGCCCGCATTCATGGAGTCTGTGCGTTTGATTTTGAGCTTGGGAAGCCCGGACGTTTGCATTTCCAACTCAACTTGGTAAGTCAGAGGAGTCGGAGTCGCCGTGCCCTTTTGTCGGCTGGGTCTCGCCGGGCCTCTCGGGGTGGAAAACCGAAGGGGTTCGTTCCCGTACCCCAAACGAGCAGCTGCCTCCCTCTGCTGGCGGTCGGGCGTCTGCCGGAAGCCGTAGATCCGGCCCGGTGTGCCGTGGGGCGCCGCGAGCGCGTGAGGAGAGTTCGTCAAAATGTCTTCGCCGGACTTCGAGGGCTTCCGCGAAAAGCTGATGTTCATCTTGATGCCTCCGCTGAACTGGGTCTTCACCACCGCAGCGTCCACGATGTCCATGCTGTCGTCGTCTGTGGACGCAGAGTTAGAACACAAAGAGTCCAGTTGCTGCGAGTTGGTGTGGGAACTAGAGTCCGTTTCAGAGGTTTGGGAAGGTTCGGCTCGCACCGCCTCGGTCGTACACGACTGCGTGTTCTTCTCCACCAGTTCGCAGTTCTGATCAGATTCTGTGTTCGGTTTGAAGGGGACATCCTCACGAGACCGGGATCTTAGGTCCGGTCTGGTGGTTTCGGCACCTTGACCTGACCGTGTTCTCGTCAGGGACTTTTCTGGAGGTTCCACGGACGCGTCTGATGTTTCTGAAATAGTGTAACACCCCGCTGGCGTAAATACCGGCTTACATGGGGATGAGAGATTTGAACTTTTGCCTGGAGTTCGTCCAGAGCGGGTTAACATTTTGTGAGAAGGACTCGGGGTCTGGGATTGAGTCCTGATGTTAGGCGAGAGGTTCTGGGCTGGAGGCGGTGTGCATTGTGGCGGAGGCCTTTCCACTAGGCTGACCCCCTTTTCAGGGGTTTGCATCCTGTTGTGAAGTTTTTCAGATGACCTCGGATTCTTTTCATGCGACGAAATGACATTTTCCGAAACCCTGACGAGGCTCACCTGACACGTCTTATCTGGGGTTCTGAAAATGTCTCTCTTAGTGTTTGTGTCTTTGGCAGGAGTGCCCAGCTTGTTGGGAGTTTTCAACAGTCCGGGCGAAGTACGGGGAGAAACCGGCACCTTGAAAGAAACGCCGCTCTCCGCCAGTCGTGTGCACTTTTGAGGAGAGGGAGACCACGTGACACTTTTCTTTGGAGTTCTCAAAAGTGGACTACTGAGAAGATGTAATCCAGAAAAGGAGTCCAGCTTGATCGGCGTCCTGAGGATACCCTTCAGGGGACTCCTCAGGGGGCTCTCCTTGGTGGGCGTCTCCAACACGAGAGTCTGTCTGGCTGGAGATCTGAAGGGACTGCCTCTCAGAGCCCGACCGGGTTCACGAGATCCGCTCGCCACGGGACTCTGTGCAACGGGGAGAACATGCATCCTGGATGGAGGCGGCGTTGTAGGGGGCCGTGGGCTTTGAGGGGTCTTGGGTGTTGTGATCACATGCGTGGCTCTTCCACGGTTGCCGGGTGATCGTGTTGGAGTTTTATTTGGACTCTAAAACAAACACACAGAGAGAAGGTAATTAAACCTTTAATAACTTGATTTGTTTGGGCCACTTGGGGGCAGCGTAAACCAGCTGCTCTTTATAATAACCCAACAGAATTAGAATGGAAGTCTACACATTAATTGTACAATAAAAGCAATGCAACAATTACATGGAAATATATTTTTAAGGACACATGCAGGAGAACGATATGAAAATGAAAAGATGCTTGCTCTTTATTTCATTGTTTCCAGATTTAATTAATCTGCTTGTGCAACAACACATTTCCTGTGATAGCACTTATTATTTGCACTCGATATTGAGTTTATATCACCAATAAAATAAAAATAAAAATAAAAATAAAAATAAAAATAACTTACCTCAAAGACACTGGAGTCTGTGGACAGCCGCGACCTGGTGAGCCTGGTTGCGCAAGACTGGTCCGAGGCACGGCGGGGGGAATCGGCCGCCCCAAAAAGAAGACGCATGGGAGACCGGACGGCTTTTACGTTCACGCCGACGACTTTGCTGCCGTCGGCGAGAGAAAGCTGGGACGCAGAGAGCGCCCTGTCCAGGTTGCGGGAGCGAGGTTGAGAACTCGAGTAGAAGACGTTCGAGTGTCTTCGAGCGAACGCCTTTATCCTCGGGCTCCTCCTCAGGTCGGATGCTAAACCAGAGCACAGAAAGCCTCACGTCAGTAAGTTATGGGCATCAAGGAAACGAAGAGGACGGAAAAAGCATACACAAATGTTTAGCCGTAATCATAAACAACAAAAGACTGTGCGATATAAGTGAAATACCGTCTGCAGGTTTTACTGGCGACTCTTCCACAATGCGCTCCTCAGTTGGGACGGAGCTCCTGAAAAAACACACACAAAAAAAGACACAACCGTGAACATCTTCAGATTGTACATACATATAATTACATATAATTACATATAAATACACACCGTCCCATTCTCTGTCTGTAGAGGAGGCGACTGGACACTTGCTTGTGGTGGGGCGTCTCACACACTTTTTTTGTTAGAAGTTTATGACCCTCTGGGAACAAAAGACTCTGTTAAAATGGCTTAATACTAAAAAAAGTAAAAAAGGTTTAACCTGCAGATAAAAAAAAAAAAAAAAGTCAGCTTTCATTCAAAAGAGTTATTAATTCATCTCCTACCTTCAGATTCAAGGGATCGCTTGCGTTTCAAGCCTTCCACTGCGGACACAGACTGGCTCCTCGGCATCTTGGCTTTCTTCGAGGGGGAGACCATCTCCTCGTTGAACAGGTTTCTTCTCACCTTCGTGACCTCTGTGGACCAATCGGAAACATGGTCTCGTCTCAACATTCGCATTTCTTATTCATAAAGATCAGATTTAGGGTTGTGTTTCGGTTGGGAGTAAAAGAACGTACCCTGTGTTTCTTGTTTCTGAGGTTTAGGTTGTGGTTCTCCGACAGGGTTCTCCAGAGCAACAAAGACCTTTGCCTTGGACTAAGAAAAAAAACACACACAAAAAAAAAACCACAATAAAAATCAGGGAAAGTTGTATAATAATCCCAACAGAAATATCAGCACTGATTAATTATCCACGGTCATCTCACAGCTCTTGTAGTCTTTTTGGGGACCTCTATTTGGCGAAGACTCTGAGATGATTCAGTCATGCTGCGATGACGAGTCAGCATCCCACTCCTAAAAGAAAAGAAGAGCAAAGAACACTTAACATTCAGACATATTTATCCCACAAAATATACATATCTCATGGTTTAATCAATACAATGTGAATGATTATGAACCCATTCCAATGACAATCATTTTCACATAAATGTCTCCTTTTTGTTGAGTTTTTTTGTATTTCAGGCATTTCCTGATTTTCCCATAAAGACATAAGTGTCATTCCACCAAACACCCAGTCCCCCCTCCCTCCCCCCTCCTCCTCCTCACCTCCTCTTGCTGGCGGAGCGACTTCGCAGGTCCTGCAGACGATCTCCGCAGTCGGAAACCATGCTGTGTGTGGAGAGGGGAGGCGACGAGGCCGAAGGAGACACGCTGTCCTTGGCAACCGACTCGTCGCTGAAGAAGTCAGAAGGTAGAACCGCCGCCAGCGCCTCGGGGAGCTGCGTGCCCAGGCTGTGGTAGATGTCTGCAAGCACCCTGGGGATGGCGGTGAGGAACCTGCCGCGACACCGAAAGACGGCTGTTAAGATTACTATAGGAGGAGAACGCTCGCTTATAAATCACTGTTCTCCGTGACAATTCAAGGCTCTGGTGCGCCACGTTTGAGTTAAAACTAGCCATTTAGCATTATTTTAGTTTTTAAAGATTTATAGCAAAAAATAAAATTAAGCGCAGAGGAAAATGAAGAAAATTAATCAAGAATTCTAGGCATTTATTCTCCTTTTTACTGATCTGGGTATAAACAAACAAACACACACTTACGATGGGAGAACTTCGTCACCGAGGAACCTCGCGAGGCAAACTGGGTCTTTAGTCAAGGAGATGATCCGGAGCATCTCAGCCACCTGAGGAACAGAAGAGGGAAGAATTGACTTTAGAAGGAAAAAAAAAAAAAAAAGAGGCATAAACTTTGCTGGTCGAAATGTTTTCAGGCCGTTAATAAAAACTCATTAAATGTGGGAATATTTCAATACAATCGGATATCTGATATTTTGTGAACGTAGGCAACCAATTAGACAGAGCAGCGCCTATTTTTTCAATGACTAGACTACATACTCGGTAGCCAAAATCACTCTTCTGCAGGAAAAAAAAAGAAGATTTAACTGCATCACTGACTCAACGGCGAGCATCTTACCTCCTCCGTCTTCTCGTCAACATCCAGCGAGTCAGACTGCTCTGTGGAGAAAAGCTTGCACAACTCCAACCTCAGCAAAGCCTGAAACTTGCACCTAAAAAAGAAAAAGAAAAAAAGGGGACACAACCTGTGTTACTGGACACGTAAATACAATTGATTTGACCTTGGAAGAGACACCAATAACCTTGATTTATGGAGGAGGATGCGCACACGTTTATCCAGCAACAAACAGAGAAACACATTTCACACCTCGGAGACCGACAGAATGACCACAGGCGGGTGTTTACGTGACCGTTTTAAAAATCACTCTAAAAACAAGCGCGCGCACACAGAAGGTACGAAGCACTCACTCTCTGACTTTGCCATCGACGTCAGCGGCCGTGCCGTAGAGCTGCCGGATTGATTTGCTGGACTTGAGAAGGTGCTGCTGGACAAACTGGGAGGTCTTTACCTGCAAAGAAGGGACAACGTGTCAGACACGCAAATGAAAAACGGTACAGCTGTTCAATTGGACTTATATGCATTTTATGTGATGCACTAAAAGCTTTCATTATCCGGACAACAAAAAGTTCCAGCATTTTATAAGTCATTCATGAGCGCCGGCTAAACAGCAGACTACTCATTTAGGTCCAGATCCTTTTTATATTAATTTTGGATTAACAACACAGAGGAAGATGCATCTGTACATTTTATAACCACGAGAGAAACATGCCTATCTGTTTGCCTCAGTCTGTTAGTCCTCAACGTTCACAATTGCATTAAAAATGCTGCTTCGTTTTCCATATACGCCACACAGATCGAGCTCAATGAATGAATCATCCCTATTTACATTGCCCTATATTTATTTGAAACCAATATATTAGGCAATCAGCCCAATGTTCGGCTCATTTTCTGTAACCAGTGTCGCATTAAAGCGTGGCAGAATTATGAAGCTAGAGTGTGTGGATGAAGCATTAAGTTGTTCAAGTTTGGCTCTCTGCCCTAGAAGGCTACTTTCTTCCCCTCACTAGCTGGCTGCTCTTTATCCTCGTGGTTTTAAATCAACACTGTTTACATTTGTTCCTACGCAAAGTCCAAAAAAATCTACAATTGTGCAGCACAAGCATCGATCAGTTCGTCCAGTCTGCTGTAACGATGAAGGAGGGTCAGGTCATGATCTTGAAGTACATTTGTGTCTCACCTGTGGGTCCGATTCTGGCACAAGGAAGGTTTTCACAGCGAACAGGAGCTGGTGGACTCCAGTGAGGAGGGACAAGTCTCTCTCTGCCACCGTCTTCTCATAACTGCACTTCAGATGGGACAGCAGCTCTGCCTCACTCACGAAGCCTGGGCAAAGGGAAGAGGTACATTAGATTTGTAAGGTCATCAAAACGTTGACTTTGACACTTTGGGTGATCATTTAAGGATTAGTTTTTTTGCGGGGAGCCTCACTGATGGTGTTGGTCGCTCCAGGTTTATTCCTGTCACTTGACCGCCTCTTCCCCCGTCTGTCCGGCCCCCTGCACTCGGCGCCGAGCTGCTCCGCCTCGGCTTGGTTCTTTTGGGCTTTGACGTTCAGACGCGCCACATTCAGCATCTGCAGGGAGCGGCTCATTGTCTTCATCTTCTGTTTCACCGGCGTGCGCTGGGCGCCACCTGCAGATCAAGGACGGGCGATGACGAGATCAACATTTTGTGCCGCATTCACTCGTGAAAATACTGGAATCTAAAAAAAAAAGTCTCACAATTTTCAACACTTTCATTATACTCAAAGCGATAATTGTCCCAGTATTCTAAATTTAACTTGAATCCTCACGTTTCTTGCCCCTCTTGGCATCTGCGCCGCGGGAAGTTTGATACAATTCAGCCAGACCAGTAACCAGCTCCTGCTGTAGGAGAGACAACTCCTCCTCTTCTCTCTGCTCTGGCACCGCATCCAGCAACCTGTTCAACAAAGTGAGTAAAACAACAGGAGCATCCGTCACTATTTATGCCGAGATTGAGTTGCTTTTAATCTGCCTTTGATTATTGTTGTAGTTAAAACGCAATAGAAATTGCGTCAAAAGTGCCACGTACAAATTCTACAAAAAAAAAAAAAAAAAGAAGTTCATCGTACCTCATTGACTCCATTAAATGGGAACTCACTCCCGACTGGTCTGACTGAGGGAACCAACTCTCCAACACGCCTGATGTCAGCGGGCAATGGCTGACTTCCTGTTGAGCCCACTCAGGAACCTGGTGATTTTTTGGTTGGTCTGAGGAATATAAAAAAACAGCGATTAATAGCTAGCAATAGAACCTACATTGGAAATAAAAAATATACTGTTACAATCATATGCATTTAAAAGTTTTGATGTCTCTAATGTTTGCAATTTCAATGAGGCATATACATAGATTAGGAACTTAACAAAAAAACAACAACAAACAGACATTTACTATTACATATGAAAAAGAAAATAAGAATATTATACTAATGATCACATGTTTTTCAAAACACTGATAAATATATACGCAGAAATGTTTCCAAAGATATCCCTTTGATGTTTTGGAAACTATAAATATGATATACCATTCTATCCTCACCATCAACAGTGTCCTCATCCTCCTCCATGATGTCATACACCACTCCCAGAACACTGCTCACAATATCTGGCAGTTCAGCCGAGGTCTCCGCCGCAGAAGGGGCAATGATTTCGGTGGTCAGGAGCCGGTCGTGCCGAGCGACTCCAGACTGGAGGACGGTGAGCAGAGCTGTAGTGTGCGACATGGGCGAGAGGACGGCCGAGCACACCAGGCCGCTGTCATTCACCTCAGAGAGCTGGCAGAACAAGCACAAGGCGAGGGAGAAAGAAGGTTACGATTAATCAAGAGCGACTAAACATTTTCTCCGGTCGCACCGGTGCCCCCGACATGTAGCAGGTCTGTCTCTGTGTGGCGCGTTATTTACCCCCTGTGCATTCTGGGAAGACCCGCTCCCTACTCTGCCTCGGATTGGCAGAGAAAACAAGACGTGTGTGTGTATATGTGAAACCCGCAGCCTGAACTCTTCAAGCGACATCGCAGCCTTAAAACATAGCATTAATTCAAAACAAAGAGATCTATTGACAATTATTTTGTCAAGAAAATTGCTACGGTGGCCATCATGCCTGTCCTGAAAAGTCCAGCCATGACCAGAAATCATCGCCGCAGGTAACCGCTACACCAATTCTGACCCAACATCTTTGGCCTAACCCCCACTAGGCTATTGGCATGTCAATAAACGGTAAAAGTGTTAAAGGAAAAATATATACACACACACACACACACACACACTAAACAAATGCTGTTAATCATAAAATAAGAAATCAAAGACATCCAGTTCATTAAGATGAAGTGGGATGAAGTGTTGAAATCCATTTTGGATGTCTCACCATATGCAGAGCATGAGAAGACAGCTGCATGAGGAGATGCTGGAAGGCAGCAGCTGATCCCAGGTCACTGCTGCTGGAGCACTGGAGCAACCATGACTCTGTGGATGTCTGTGTGAGTGAGGAGTCATCCCAGTCCTGCAGCACTCCTTTCAGACACACTTCCACCGACTCTGGGAGAAGCCTCTCTCCGCGAAACACTGGCTCAACCATGATGCCGCAGCTCTGCGTCATGTCACCTGGGCGGGTGAATAATAATGCAACACACTTAAATAATGTTAATTCTCAACTTTATGTTTAATGTGCTTGATTTCCCTTGCATCTCATATCAATGCTGTTTCGGTTCATGTTAGTTGCCTTTATGATCTTGATTTGTTACTTTTAGACATAATGATGAAGCCTTTTGTCGCTATTTTCAAGTAATGTCTCAAAAATGATCTTATTTCTGTATTAAAACTAAAGATTACATAAATAATGTTAACAGCTGCACTATTTCAGGCACGTTTGAGTCTCAACAGAGTTCACTTCCATGTTACCAACCTTGCTCCCACCGCAGAACACCGCATACGGCAGGAAAAGCCAAGCGGTGCTGCTTCTCAGAAGACAGCAGGTATCCAATGCTGGGCTTGAATGCAAAAGTCTGTCTCCTGAAGCCTGCGTCTGGATTCTGACTGGAGCAGAGGTTCAGCAATGCAACCACGGGGATCACTCTGCCACCCAGCTGAGCGAGGACCTCAGACAGCTTGTCAAAGCTGAGGTGATCCTCACAACTCATGACCTGCAAGACAAAATATCAAAGTTGCTCAAAGTCAGTAGAAACGTCTCTTTAACAGCCTCTTTGGAGTCCTGCTATTCTATAATGCACAATGAATATTAGGTTAATGCCTTGATCATGCAGGTTTTAATATATAATAATGGTGGAGAGTCCTGCACAACAGGTCATACAAAAAGGTGCTTAATAGAGTTGAGATTTGACGACAGTAAAGGCCAAAGCATATACTTAAAATTAAATTGACACTCATTTATATCTCAAGGAGAAAATTCAATGATTCCTTTCTTTCGAAAAAATGTTATTCAATGGAAGTAGTTTTTAAATTTTCCACTTAGTTCATTTAGTAGCCTAAATGTTGATATATGAACTTCTACGGCTGCATTAGCTACATACAAGCAGTGAGTGACACTTACCTGCTTAACTAACATACCAATAGTAACATTACCACAACTAAGGTACACACAATAGTATTGAGTAACTCTTTGAATATACAGTATTTTATATGAGTTTACTCAGTTATACATGTTGTGATTTTAGATTGTGTCATAGGGTTTTGGGTGCATTATAGTAATATTGTGGGCTGCTTCCGGACTCACCTGGACATGTGATCTACTGTCAATCCAGTGCAGCACTACCTGTCGCTGAATCAGCATGTCGTGAAGGTTTCTCGGCATTATGTGCTCCGTCACATCCGTCGGCAGGTCTCGGTCCCCCAAAGAAAGATAGTCCGCCAGTTGCGTCCTGGACCGTGGACACTCCGACACGATAAACACCACATTCCTCCCGTTGTTTGACACGTCCTCCTCCTCCTCCTGTGAAACACTGGGCTTTCCGACTCGGCTCGACTTCCGCGGCCTCAGGGACAGCTTCGTGGGAGACGTGATGTCGGGTCGATCCCACTGGAAGTCCAGCAGGGTCTCTTTGAGTGCAGTTTGAACGGAGGCGGACTGATTGCATTGCTGCCTCGGCTTCTTCTGGGACGGACACGGTTTCTCCTTCGGGTCAAACTTGGCTTCAAACTCCACTTCGAAGTCCTCGAAGGTTTTATGGCGAAGCTCCTTGAAGTCCGAGCCCCGCGACAGGAGGCTCCCATTGCGGCCAGTTTGGGATTTGAAGAATTTATAACCCCAGCGGACTTTGTCAAACCCGAACTTGTAGCCGAAATGCAGAAGGGTTTGTAGTATTCCCCGTTTCACCAGATGAGTCTTGACATCAGCTTGATCTCCATAATCCACATCGACAACAAAAACCAAGTTGTGTAGAGCCATCACGTCAACTGCAAAGTCCCCCCTCCCCCCGACTGGCTTCAAGGACCTCCACTCAACGATAAGCCATGAACACAGGTTATATAATTGCGTGTGGGCACAGTGACGCCATCCACAGCTGCCAACTAAGGACACTTCATGTTTCTGTCATGCTAACGCCAGCTAGCGTTAGCTAGCTAGACTCAAGTTTACGTGATTACAAATTAGCTTCGACTAGTGTAACATGTGTGTAGAAACAACATGGCGCCTACGGTAGAAAAGAAACACGGCCGAACCTATGTATATATCCAAACTTGCTTTAAAGTTTCCGTATTACGTTAACGTTACATCTCTAAGTTACCTAAACTCGTCCATATTCGCCATTTTCTTGTTGTCGTCTGTCCTTAACCGTTCGCGCTCCTTGAACAGGGGCCCGCCCCCTCACTGTGATTGGTTACATCCTGCAACAACAACGACCTCATTGGTTACGAAGTAAACCGTTTACTGTCTGGCGATTGGTCCTAAATATTTTGTTAACTTTCCATTGGGCAAATGTACCGTCAATCAAATGTATAAAAATAGATACGCTTGCATTTAACTTTTAAAAACTACTTGTTGGTCATGAACTATGTAGAGTTACATTACCAAGTGAATTATCAATAACAAGTAGTTAGTTGGTATGTAGTTAATGTTAATGTTAATGTTAATGTTATCTAATGTGCAGCATTGCGTAATACATACTGCTGTATCAGCCTTTAAAGTTCAACTTTTTGAAAAAGCACCCGACATAAATGGATGCCCAAAGTAAATATTTGCACAGACATAACACGTTTGAATATCAATACATTTGAACATTTTGGATTTCCAGAAAGAAATCACAGAAATCAGGGAAGAATAAAGACTGCAAAAAAATATGAATACATGTGCAATGTTAACTTTGTCTCCGCTGCTTGATCTGTGTTTTGTTTACAGGAAAGCGACAAAATAAAAATGGGCAATGGCATCAGACAGTTGTTTTTTTTCTTCTCATGTTGGTCCACAGATGATTATTCACTTGTGCAAGTGCACAAGCAGTGAGCATGAGAGCTGTGGCACCCTCAACCGTTCTCTCTCTCACTGCCTAAAAAGGAAGGGGAAAAACAAACCTCTCATTCAGAGCAACATTTGGCTTAATCGCCTGTAGATCTGGATCTTCTCATTGGTTTTTGAATGTTCCTTTGTGCATCCGTAATCACCTCTTTTCTACAGCACCAGGGGGAGACGAAGAGCTTAGAAAAAAGCTTTTGATGCAGTGTCCAGTGAGGGCACAACGGGCTTATATATACGCACTCAGTCTCCAAGGTGCTCACACTTTCAAGTCATTTGTGCGTTTCAGTTAATAAGAAGTTGTGGCTTCCAGTGTCCAAACTGTGTTCATCCCTTGGGATTGTTGACACTGTCTGTGGGGCCTGTTTTAGGCAGAACCTCCCCAGTCCCAGGTGATCTGGTAGCTCACTCCAACCAGGAGGTGTCTTCACTTCCTGGTCCTCTTTGAAAATGGTGCCCCTCTTTTAGAAATTGGTGCAGCAGGTGCTCCCTGTACTTCTTCCAGGTGTTTGCAGAGTCAATGTGGCATCCACTGTCCCGTCTCCCAGAAGAAGGCGAGAGGAGGAGGCGTGTTCACCTGGTATGCTTTAATGGGTCAGTCACATGACCTTTGTTGATACATGGCCTCGATGATAGGTCGATGATTCAAGTTAAAAAAGACATGGAATATTCCAGCTGTCGGGCGGAAACTTTGGAACTCCGTATTTCATAATCGTGCACGTTTTTCATGAATAAATTACCTCTGTTGCAGCAGCACTTCCCCCGAACCTCATAACATTGAGAATAGATTGAAGTGTTTCCTGGGAAGACGATAGCGTAGTTATACCTCAAAATCTGAGCGGACTTCTCATCAATGATGGGCAAAAAATACGTATCTCGACATTCACTGGTCATTAAACCTCGTAACTCCATTTTATTTGACATTTTTGTAATTTTATGTAGCTGTAAAGCACTTTGAATTTCCTTGTGTACGAATTGTGCTCTATAAATAAACTTGCCTTGCCTTGGCTGAAGTGGGAAAGTCTTCAGTCCGGTGCAACTCGAAAACCTTTTCTGACCTCGCCTGACCCTAAAAATAAAGAGTGGCCTCCTGCTGTGTTTGTATTACAAACACGGCAGAGGACTTGCTTGGTTTCATTTTACACTTGTTTTGGGGACATTTTGAAATGATGTGGCACAAAATCTAAATATATGTTAGACACAGAATATTAATAGAATATGTAAGAATAATAAGAGAGCGGGAGCCAACTGGAGCATCGTGACGAAAGACAATGAGCAAGATCCCTTTTGTTTAATTCACAGGTTTAAAATAAATTGCTTTCACAAGACCAGGATATCCTTTTCACATAAAAACATGTAATCTGTACACTATAGTGTTGCTGCGGCGACCTTTCCCACATGCATCAGCTGTCTGCATCTTGAAGCCCAGTTTAACAGAGCGGCCTGTGATTCATAATATAAACAATCGCCCACACACACTGCTTTAATCTTAAAAAAAGTCTGGGATGGTATTTGGTCTTTGTGAGGGATTATGATGTCGATATAATGGTCTGATATCACAAAGCAAAGAGTTCCTCTTTCACCTTCAACACATCAAGAGGCTTAACTTTCTCAGAAGAGAGAGGACCCAATCAAAATGTAAAGTTACATTTCGGGTAGATGGATACTAGTTCTCATGAAGCTGAAGTGCTCTCACTGTAACCCCATGAGATACCTTCAAGACCACACTGGCTTTGGAAAATGACTTCTTCCTGCGGCGGTCTGTCTATCTATCTATCTATCTATCTATCTATCTATCTATCTATCTATCTATCTATCTATCTATCTATCTATCTATCTATCTATCTATCTATCTATCTATCTATCTATCTATCTATCTATCTATCTATCTATCTATCTGTCTGTCTGTCTGTCTGTCTGTCTGTCTGTCTGTCTATCTATCTATCTATCTATCTATCTATCTATCTATCTATCTATCTATCTATCTATCTATCTATCTATCTATCTATCTATCTATCTATCTATCTATCTATCTATCTATCTATCTATCTATCTATCTATCTATCTATCTACCCACCCACCTATCAATCTATCTATGATCTCAATGTAATTTACAGCTGTTGCTCCCACATATATGATAGGAGGAGATGTGTACACTTCCACTTGGATGAAACATAGCGTCAGGAAACCTGAACTTGCAGTTGTGTTTGCTGTCTTGCTGTCTCATTGTGTCTGGAGGGTCAGACATCCAACGCACCGCCATTACAGTACAGAGCACTTAAAGCCTGAAATGATGGTGAGGGGAGGACACACACACACACACACACACACACACACACACACAAGATTACGTCTTTTCAGCCTCCACGTCGGAGGACCAGACACGACGCCGGTACAGTTTCTTCCGTGTGCTGCAGGTTCTATTTAACAGATGATTGGTTATTTTATGCAATGTTGTCTTCCGTCAGGATGTTTTAACAAAGACACCACCACAGGTTGTCCTGTTGAATTTGGGATTTAACTTATTACTTATAGGACTCAAGTCAGGATGGTTTAACCTTCAATGAGCTGGAATGTAATCAAATATTAAATCTCAGAGCTTTGAAGAAAAAGGCAAAGGTGAAAATCCTTTGGTGTCTAGATAGGCTTTACATTTTCATTTTGAGGAAAGAAGTGTACAGTTAGTCACACTCTTTCCTTATCTTTCTGGCCAAATTTGGGTTCTAATCAGTCTCTTCAAGCCTTAAGACCCTGAGCATCCGACATGTTAAAACTAATTAGGTGGGAACTATCTTCATACGTAGAATTTGGTGACAAAATATAGTTTTATCCATTACACTGACGCTTTTGCGCATCTCTGTTTCTCCATTTCTCTGTTTCTCCTTGAGCAACATTTCAGTGACGCAAATACTTCCAGAGTTGCGTTGCCGCACGTAAAAACAGGCAGTAATTCTGCTCGGCACGTGGTTACGTATGACGGCTCTACAGGCGAGATCGGTATGGAGACATTGCGCTCCCTGCTGGTCTTTGTCCAGCCTCCCCATTGGTCAAGAGACAGGAAGTAAACTGTTGTGCAACTGCAGTTGTTGCTTTAAAGCAGCGGGGGTCAGGGGAGGTCGTGATGGTCTGCTTTGCTTTCTGCGTGCACACATAAATAAATACGCATGACAGTTGGAGAAAAAGGCTGCGATCCGTATTTTTCTTATCGTCGATCAATACGATGAAAAGACCCAAACCGACATCGAATTGATCCATACAAGCACGATTAAAAACACATACATGAGCCCCACGTTGTACATGTTCCTTCTTTACGGTAAACATGGGCACAATATACATTGTCCTGGTGTCAGGAACCAATGGGACTTGAGGCCAAGTGTCACAGATCGAGTACTGAAGTCCGAAAGTGTTACGGAAGAACAATTGTTGTTTTTTAGTCTGTTCATGGGATTTGTTGACACTAAATCAAACACTGCTAACCCTTTCTGATCTCCAATATGTGTCCGTAACAAACAATCAAACACTCAAGCCTTCATACATCTGGTCGAGAACGTCCCTCTCGTCTCAAAGATGTACTTCACCAGAGTCTATTTTTAGTCAAGCCACATGTGACCCAAGCAGGTTCTCAACTAAAGCCCCCGCAGCATCGTCTCCGTTCCCGTTGTCACCGAGCGGATCAGGAGACCGGGGTTATTATGGCGGCCGCGGAGGGCACTGCTCTCATCGGGCTGGTGGTTGTTGTGGCTGATGGCGAACCTGACATTACTGGGAGTGCGTCACCAGCCCGGCAAGCACGCAGTAGAGACAATCAGGTATTGTGTGTTTACATATGGGTCGGACGTCAGTTTATCTTTAACAATAACACTGGGGCACGGACATCCAGTAAAGGCTACACGTCAACTTGCACTGTCTCGTAACGTCCTGTTTTACGCGTTCCTGGTTTAATCGTTTCTGATGGGATTTTTATCTCTTCACCCATAATGTCCCATAATGTCCTATAATGTCCCATAATGTCCCATAATGTCATACTTCAATCAACAGGATCCATATGGTTTTCTATTGATCACGTGTCTTAGTTTCCGTCTGTTTCACTGTAGTTAGATTTACTGTATTAAATCAGGATTACATTGTCAATAACATTATTTTGATATAAAAATAAATGTGTGAATAACTCAATGTCGACTTTTGTTTGTTTCAGCAAATGCACTTCCTCAATAGAATGAATGGAAATAGAAAAATGACTCAAAATACTCGAAAATATTTATTAAAGAACACATCGTAATATACATGTATAAAGTAAAACAAATACAAAGTATAAAGGTTATGATTTTGTCTTAAAGTCAAGTTGACTTTAAGAAGTCAGAAAGACAACGCCACTTGGTTATGAACAAAAGAATAAGAGAATAAATAAAGACATTTAGAAAAGCGTTTTTTTTCATTCGCTCAGGAATTGAAGAAAGATATTTTCATCCACCGTGAAGCCGGGAAACAAGAGCTCGAAACTCTCTCGACGAATACCAACGGCGCTCTCAGTGAGAGGTCACTTCCGTATTTACAGTGTCGGTAAATCACAAGAAGAATTTAACAGTCGTTTCTATGGCGACCGCTCAAGTAGAAAAAAAAAAAAATCAGATTTTGAACCCAAACAACTTTAAAATGGAAAAATAAAAAACAACTTTCGTCATTCAAGTTTTCCTCATAGACATTGTACGGTAGAAAAAAGGAATACATTTGAAGAGTGTGTTCAAACGCAGCGTCGTCTGCTGCTGTTTCCACTCGTCTATACAGCGGTGTAACCGGCCTGTGCGTCTCGGAGCTATGCACTGTATGTTTGATGTGTTAGTATTAAATGCAGACTAGCGTATGACAGCAGCGGCTCACACACACACACACACACACACACACACACACACACACACACACACACAGGCAGGCTGGCAGACGGGCCAGTTTGGTTTCAGTTCAGCTGGCCTCCGTTCGAGGAGCAGGGGCGACGTCCCACGGCCCTCACTGGGTGGAGTCGGAGTCGCTGGAGTCCAGGTTGGCCTGCGTGGGCGTCGGGGTGCAGCCGTGATGGACGGCCGGCGGGCAGTGGAGGGTCTGCGTGCTCCGCCGCAGGTTCTCCAGGGACTGCAGGAAGGAACGGCGTGCCCTCTCCTCCTCCAGGGGCGAGGAGCCCTCTTCCTCCACCTCTGCGATCTCGGCGAAGGTGACGGGCTGCGTTTTGAAGCGGGCCTCGCGAGGCCGGCGGGAGCGGCTCTTGCCCCTCGCCGGGCCCTTGGGGACGGGCAGCTGCTGGGGGAACTCCTCCATGGCCGAGGCCATGAGGTGGGCCGGCAGGACGTGGAAGCCGGAGGCCTCCATCGCCATCTGACGCACGGCGGCCATCGGGAGGGCAGAAGCACCAAATGGAAATTGGATTCTGGTGCGAATCAAACGGCAACGGCCGACGTCTCAAAACTGTGGTTCTTCTTGCTTTTTTTATTGGTGCTCTGTCCTATTTGGAGAGAGAGGCCTCTGTCTCAGTAGCAACAGGAGTTCGTCCAAAGCCGAACAAACAAACCCTCAAAAACCTCCAAGTCCAGGCGCAGTGAGGAGTTCCAGTCTGAAAGAAACAAGAGCGTCTGTTCTTCACTCCTCGATGCGAGTGCTCCCGTTTCAACTGGTCTCTTCTCGTTTTGTGTCTGTGTGAATCTCAGTCCGCTGAAGTTGATGCCACCGACAGCTCCAGCATTCTCTTTTATAGCGGCTCACTACCCACTCGTCTCTCTCTCTCTCTCCCTACTCCCTGTTTGCCAGGTCCCTCCCTCTCCCCTCCCTCCGTCATGGTTCCGGCCTTCGGAGCAAGACAGCCAGTCAGAGTCACCCCACCAAAATAAACACACGAGGAGAGAATGTGTGTGTCTGTGTGTGTGTGTGTGTGTGTGTGTGTGTGTGTGTTCATGTGTGTGTGTGCGCTTGGGTGAGGGGACGTTGATGGATTTGTAGGGCTGAGAAAGAATACGAGACAGAGAGCGAGACACTCGAGACAGGAATGGATGCACAACAGAGACAGCAGAGAAAAGAAAAAGAGCAGGTGGAAAAAAAGCTCGGACCAAAATTGAGGAGGTTGAGACACTCAAATGCGATCTCTCTTTACCTTTACCTTTGTGACACAGGTCAGTGACACAGGTGCGGATTAAACTCTGGGGCGGCTTGTGACGTTTTGCTTTGCAGCGCACTATGTTCATTTTATACTCCTGATTCAGGATCAGTTTGCCTGAGGTTTGAGTCTCGGGGCGAGAAAAACAACAGCCGGCTAAATTGAAGGACATCACAAGAGCCTAAAGCCGGATAACCAAGGCTTGTAGTTACCATTCTATGGATCACTTCTGAAGGGGGAAACATGGCATGCCGCTCTGCTGCCAGTGTTTTACATGTAAACAGGAGCGCAGAAGACATAACAAACAAGTCCGGACGTTGTTAACAGTCCTCCCGTGCTGGTACAACCGGCCACACAGACCAACAATGAGCTGAACACACAACTGGATTAGGAAAACCTGTTGGACTGTGGGAAGAAACAGGAGCACGCTGGCGAAACCCAGATAGAACATGCAATTAATTAATTAACTATCACCACTCTGGTGTTCTCGTGATGTTCTCGCCGTATATAGACCACCGACCTCGGCTCCGATGCTGCGGAAGAGTCTCAGGGTGCCAAATGAAGGCCGCGAATACATCACGGACACTTTTCTGATGAGCTCCCACTTGAGTCCTAATGAATACTGTCTTTTTGTGTTTTGTTGGCCTATTTGTTTGTGATACTTAAGACGTTCACAATTCATTTTTTTTTTTTTTTCAATGACACATTTATATCGCTTTAAAGCATCTTGATTCACGAATTGATCAAAAATAAACTAAATTGTGACAGTTACACACACACACAGGTTAAATTTCTCAGTCATTCTAAACGTATATATATATCTGTTGAAAAGCATGTTAATTAAGAAGAATACAGGCAGTTTTTTTGTATATCATCGATTGTTGAGAGCAAGAATAGATAAATTACTAAATTAATGTGAGCCTGATTTAAACATCGATCACCGGAAAAAAATATAACTGCCGACGTAAGATTTATCCCTAAAGATTTATATTTTACTTTTATATTTTTTATAGGCTGTCGTCACAGAGAGAGGATGAAGCCATGTGTAAGGACTCATCGGCAGGACTCACCTGTAACGACTAAATGTGTCGGTGTCACCGCCGATGACGTCGGGGGGGGGGGGGGGTTGGCGGGTTCGAACCGTCGGGTCGGTTAGAGTCACGCCGCAGCTTTTCATGCCGGTTCCTCCTCACACGTGTTGACACGTGTCAGGTGATCAGAGGGACACGAATCTGTGGAGTCAGGTGCACTTTCATTTCTTCTCTGAAAACATCGATGTTTGATACAAAATAATCACTTTCTGAGCCGTTCGATGCACTTTTGACCTTTAACTTGAACCCTCCAGAAGAAAATAAGCAACCTTCAAAACCTCAGATGGGTCAAAACTCATCCTTCCATAATGTGAAGGCAACATGAGACAAGTTTCACAATAAAAAACCGCAATGTGGTGTCTCTTTTTAAACTTAGTTTAACTCACGGCC
The DNA here is from genome assembly GCF_009769545.1 of Cyclopterus lumpus. Classification (NCBI taxonomy): domain Eukaryota; kingdom Metazoa; phylum Chordata; class Actinopteri; order Perciformes; family Cyclopteridae; genus Cyclopterus; species Cyclopterus lumpus. The sequence goes on along the minus strand of NC_046971.1, from coordinate 4,889,106 downwards.
ATAGATATACAGTATGTCATGGTTGAGATAGGATCATTTATTCCCCACGTTCACAAACAAGTCTGGTAAATAAACAAATACAATATCGTTCCTCACTGTATGTGAACTAGTTTTATTACTTCTGTGACAAATAATTGTCTGTGTATATTGTGAGGTTTTAAACATGAGAAAACCTGTTAAAAATAGGCAATAGACTCCCAAGACAAATGTTGCCTTTCTGTTTTTTTTTAATCTTTTCTGGTTTGTTATCTTTGACGTCACGGACGCGATGGGAAAACAGAGCGGCGGAGATGACGTATTTGTTTAAAAATAAGCTCTGTGGCAAACAGAAGTTTTTGATATGCTCACACATATTGTTCAGCCAGATGTATATTGTTTATGAGTTTTTAAAGCGTGAATGGAAGCGGTGGAAAACGTTACGTCATGAACAAACTAAACAACGAACTGCGAAGGCAGACCCGTCGCCGTGACACCTAAAATCTTCAAAATGTTTAAATATGAACTATCTTCATAATTATGAAGTCAAATTAAGTATATATGTTCATATCGTAGAACAAAACTTCTCATCGAGGGTTTCTTTTTTACGAAGTTTTGATGATTCTTATTGTGTTTCTGTTGAACCAGCGAATCAAAGTTACATTAATAGATTATAACAGTTATCCGAATGCACCTTTGTTTCTCATTATGCATACTGCACATAGCTTTAGAGATGAACTTTGTCGTCGCACGTAAATAAAAGCGGGGCGATGGACAAGCCTACAAATCGTTTCACAATCCATAAACTGTCACGCCATAGTTACTAATAATAACTTGCAGTATCGCCATCGGTGGCACGCACACGACGTAAGTCCACTCGCACTGAGGTGACAACCGTTTCGTATTTGAAGGGTTGGCCTCACCGCCTTCCCTTTGCCTCGTTTGCGTGGTTTTCAGGAGTGATCTAATGGCCTAAAAACGGCTGCACCGGTTTCGTCATGCATTCCTTAGATGACACCTCAGGAGGGCGAGACGGAGACCAAGTCATCCTGTTTCTTGTCTCGTATGCACACACACACACACACACACACACACACACACGCGCGCGTGCACTCAGCGTGGTTGTAAGTGAACTTGCAAATATCTCCTCGCTCTATTCTGAGTAGCTCTAAGGTCACCCATGTTCATGCCAGCAGCTGCTAGTCAACTGACATCACATGACATTTGTGATTCCCATATATGTGTGTGTGTGTGTCTGGGTGTGTGCGTGCGTGTGTGTGAAGGTGTGTGTCCATATACACATGTGCGCATGCTTGATTTCTTTTATTCCATGAAATCACCCATGTGATTCAGCGTACGTGTTTTGGGACATGCTTCCCGGGAATAAGAAGTGTTCTTAGCAGGAACTGTGTGTGTGTGTGTGTGTGTGTGTGTGTGTGTGTGTGTGTGTGTGTGTGTGTGTGCGCGTGTGTGTCCCTGGGGAAGCCTTGTTTTCTTAAAAGAGCCTGCCGAGGCTGCGTGCGGAAGAGCACTGCTTTTCGATCACGGCCGTTAAAAGCTTCATTTGAAATGAACGAATCCTAAAAAACAAACATCACAGTCCACGTTAGAATACTTTTATCCTCTAAAATTAAAGCAGTTCATGTGCTGCTTTCTTTCCGCCATTGTTTCAAAGATGATTCTGTAAGTTTGTGTTTGTGAGGAGGTCCTGGTTTGTTATACAGAACAATCTGAGAAGCCGTCCTTGGAAACTGCTTTGACATGGCCCAATCGTGAAGAGCCTTCGGTGCCGTTCTTCTTTCAATAAATAAACTCTCCACTTGTGATACAAACGATGCTGCAATAACATCCACGCTAACCTTTTTAGGAGCCGCCATTGTTTGTTTGGTCGCACGCGGCCCTTAAACCACGCCCACCGCCGCCAGTAGTTCCTAACAGGACGCCGATTGGTCGAGTCACTTGAAGCCAGACGAGAGGGACGTCCACGTGATATCGTGAGTTGAATTCCTTCACAAGAGGCTTTTGATAACGCGACAAAAAAGTCCTTTCAATTAATATCGTAACATGAAATGCTTGTTTTAATGGACTTGTCTTGGGGTATTTTCACCCTTCTGAATGCTGGAGTGGATCAACGCATCGTTAGGTTGGAGCGTATGGGAGGGGACGTGAAAAAAAATGCATCCCCAGATTTAACTAATGTGCTCAAAAGAAGAAGAAGAAGAAGTCTTCAAATATAATACAAGGTAGATGTGTTGTAGGCGCTATGGTGCTGTAATGCTCCATCACATCCTGCATCCTGTATTCAACAGCTGCTGGCATTAATACTAACCCCTCCAATCCTCTCCTTGATCACCTAAACCACTCTTGTCCCACCCTAGACACACACACACACACACACACACACACACACACACACACTGGGGGCACTTCAAATAATTTCACCGTACATTTCTTTGTTTTTGACGTTAAAGCTCCACTTATTAATATTTATGTATATATAATAATAATAATAATAGAGTTATTTCCCAATTCTGCAGCTTTTTAAAGGATTTAATAATAATGCATACTTAAAAATTCTTAGTTATTAAGGAGCAGTGGGCTGCAGTGAACATGTAACTATTAGCGGGGATTTATTTATACAAAATAAACTGAATTTAATTGAATTTTTGCTACTATGCTACTACTAAGTTCTTTAATAAAACATAGAGTTATAAAATAAATACTTTCTTTGTGTGCGTGCAAGTGCGTCGTAACTAGTTGGATTTTTATAATAACAGACTTTTAAAAAAGGAGCTCACAACAGCAACCGAGATCTCAACTGGAATATGAGAGCAAGTACCAGTGATGTAATACGTGTATAAATATTACGGTCCAGGTTACGAAACAAGGCCGGAAACAAGGTCATCGCCTTTGAAAAATAAATCAGAAGGAGTCCTTCTTGTAATTAACAAGCGGGCTCCACTTTCCTTCGGTTCCACTTCATTGGCATGTGTGTGTGTGTGTGTGTGTGTGTGTGTGTGCACGGTATGCTCGTGTGCAGGTTGAGTTACAGGGCTCAATGTGAGGGGATTAGTTTAAACATGGAAGACACGCCCGGTAGAGATGTGCACGACAATGATACGGATGTGGCAATGCAGTCATGTCACAATGTAGAATAGCTTTTAATGAATTTAATACAATTAAAGTGCATTGAGAGCGTCGGTGTGACTCACTGCATGTTAATTAGTGCGTAAAGCTGATAGTATGGTGCTAAACCCACACCATAATAATAAGTCAACACAATAGAAGTGGCACGTGTTTATTATCTTTTTGAGGGACATTTATGATCCCTTGACTTTTACTGGAGAGACACCAGGTAAAAGTCGTCCCTTATCCTGTGAAATATATATATACACTGGATTTTAAAATCTTGTTTTGCATCCACATTCTCGAAATCATCTTGATAGTCAAGCCAAGTCATTGAAAAATATTTTTAGATAACACACTAACTCCCACTTGTGTTTTTCACTGTTTTTCTTCCAGCGACGCGTCACGTGACACAATAACAAACAGACAGGCGAAAAGTGACAACACGTGTTGCCTCCATTAGTCACTGAGACACATGAGACGTGCTCAGATAGAGTTAAAACCATCCGGAAGTCACCTGTAAATCACACCGAGGCCACAGACGTGTTTACCGGCCTTCGGGCAACACGACCATCGTCTGAACTCGCGTGCAAGCAAAATCCAACACGGCTCACTGTGCCGAGTGACCTTTCAACACACTGAACCTCTCATTCGCACCCATTCGACTAACGAGAGGCCTTCAGAGTTGAAGTCAAGCCAGATCCACGTGTTTTATATTAAGACTGTCCTTATAGACGGGATCACATTTAATATTTAAACTCATCTGAAGGATCAGGTGTTGGTAGAAGGAAATCTCCACCGTCCAGATCATTTATTCTATTTTCTAGTATCTTCACTTGTGTCTGAAAATGTTAGTTTTTTTCGTGTGTGTTTTGGACTTTTTGTGTTATTTATAGTGCAGGTGGATTTCAGTGGGGATCTGTTTATTTATTTGTTTACTTTATTTTGTTAAAATTAGAATTAGCTTGTTTATTAAGGAAAATAACATACTGAAAGACGTGTGTGCTACATAACGTAATTTTATTTATTTGTGGGTATTATTTAAATCCATAATATTCCACGTTTTCTTACTATGTGTAGCCTGTTCTAAGTAAGACCACACAAACTTAGACCACTGTGAAAAGAAATCGGAAATAATTAGCTCCCCTAAGAAATAATTACCTCCCCTAAGTGTGTGGAGGAAGAGGAAGAATGAAAGAAAACAAGAAAGAAAGAGAGAAAGAAGAAGAAGAGAGAGAGAGAGAGATGGCAAATCCATTATCCAGGTCCACGGGGGTCAGAGGTGAAGTACACGCCGCAGGCCACATTCCCCCCCGAAACGGGCATATCACCCCGTGCCCACCGCGATAGGACGCCCCCGTTACCACGGCAACCTAAATGTCAGGCGACAAGCGGAGAGGAGGGGAACCAAAGTTGGCGAGTAACACAACCGTTACTGTACGTCCTCTTCTCTGGCCAATCTAATGCTTTTCGTTTTTGCGTAAAAGCAAACTGAAAAATGCACTGACGAAAATACGACGTTTTCGATCTCTTAGTTCAGGTTTGAGTAGTTTTTTTATTACACAACAACTGGAAAAGCAAGTGTCAGAAAGGCCTCATTTGATCAGTCTGCATGATTGATGGGTGATAAATCCCCTGAGAAAGTATTGAGAAATGACTTCAAGGTAATCCTTAAATCCCTTTAATGAACTAAAAGGCACGGCTATCCAAAGAGACATTGCAGCAAAGGTAAACCCTGAAGTTTACGTCCATGCGGCTATATTGATGACGGACAAAAGAGAGGTAGTTTTTTTGGTTGTTTGGGGGTTGGCCTGGTCCCCCTTCCCGACCCGCCCTCTCTTGAGTCAGTAAGACACCACGGGGACAACATGGTTATTTATAGACTGGGACTTGGAGACTGGGAAGGATTCCCATGCAGGAACACTGAGTCCGTTAAAGCTGCAAAGCCCTGCCTGCGCATATGCAGGCGTCTCCAGGCCCACAGATAAGGGAACACTGTTTTTGTTCTATTTCCTGTCTGTTTATACTTTTAATTTGAGAAATGGATCTAGAACGTATATCTGAGATCATGTTTACTACATTTAAGTCAATGCACAAGACGCTAAAAAAAGGATAGGGTGGGTATTTTTGGAAACATTGTCTGTGTTGTGGTTGTCTTCACATCCTGAAAGCAATCAACTAATCAAATGCTCCGGCTAAAAAAACAAAACAAATCACAGGATTGTGAGAAGGCCGTCCATTTTAGGGGCGGGGCTTTGGATGGAGGCCTGAAGGGACTTGTTGACATTCTCACTTGAGTTTTAAGTCTTTTGGAGCTTGTGAATTTTCCATCCAACACTGCTTGTCTCTGCACTACGGACACTTATAACTGTTCATAGGAGAAACACATGTCTCAAATAAATGATGACGAGTCGTGTCTTCACAAGGCAGATTTCATTCCATGTGTTACTGTGGCCAATGATCCGTTGATAGGAAGCTATGTTAATGGGGAGCCCCATGATGTGACCTTCTGGTTACCGGATTACGGCCCCTTGAAATAACCTCGCGGTAGAAAAATCACGGCGCTATTAAAAAAACGCTTGTGAAGTGTGAGCACATTGTCGTGTCCTCGAGATGCCACTAACGACGTGTCTGTTAACAGGTGATCGCTGCCAGTCGCGAGAACTCACACAGGAAAGACGTGGCAGCAGGTAGAGAGAGAGAGAGAGAGAGACATTTAGACGGACTGAGGACATGTTCAAATGAAAATATGAGAGTTTGACACATAAATATTATTGTAAAGCTTATTTTTTTTTATTGTATTAATCTGCCCGTGAAAAAAAAAACATTTTCCAACATGATATAAGTAATCATCTTTAGATTCATGTAAAAGCATCATACACATAAGTGTTAAAAAGCATAACAAATGTACAACACATGCTTTAGTGTAGGGAAGGTAAATCTTATTTTTCCAATGAATATAATAAATAAATAATATAATAAATATAAATCATGCAAGGATGGAAGAGTGGAGGAAGATGTCACCGTGACTCCCTGTAAGTCCTAGGCAGCTACAATATGACCCGACCATAGAAGACAGAGATGGAGAGGTGAAGATGAAGAGCATGATAGGTGAGGAGAGGGGAAAGGAGAGGAGGAGGAAGAGGAGGAGGAAGAGGAAGAGGAGGAGGAGGCACCATAAAGTCATGAAGTGGTGGGGGGCGGGGGGAGGAATGGAGATGGGAGGGTGAAGTGAATCGGTCAACTTGTTCCCAGAGCTGCTTCCCAGCAAATCCCAGCATGACTTCAAACTCCACTTACTACTATATTAAACACGCACACGCACACACACACACACACACACACAAACACACATCTTTTGACATCAAAGATCATGGAGGATCTAGAAATGCATGTTGAATAAGCCTTTTTATTGGAAGTCCTTTTGACCGCTCTCAGTAGGAAGAGCACTGGTGCAAATAATGAACTTAATGATGGCTGAATTCCATTTAGCTCCTTAGATTTCAGGGTCCTGATTTGGTCCATGCTGTCTCTCTCTCATTCTCACTGGAACATCTTGTTACAGTGTAATTAGTGACACCTGTGCTTTTCCTACTTTGACAGGTCAACATGGCTGTGAGCATGGCAACAACACTCTCAGTGAGGCTACTTAGTGTAGTACTATGTGTAGTCCTGGCAACGGGGACGCTGGCGAAACTTAACGCCGCTCCGTCTAGGACTGTTTTTATTTGTTTTTTTTCTACCTTTTTTACAATTTAACATTCATTTAAATTATTTTATTTAACAGTGTAGCCATTCTTCTGACTTAATTATTCTGCAAATCTTGGATTATTTGCTGGCTGGCCGACAGTCTCTTGCTGGCTGGCCGACAGTCTCTTGCTGGCTAGCCGACAGTCTCTTGCTGGCTGGCCGACAGTCTCTTGCTGGCTAGCCGACAGTCTCTTGCTGGCTGGCCGACAGTCTCTTGTTGGCCGGTGGCTGCCGGCGAGCCGGCCGACTCCCTGCTCCGTGCTGTTGCTCTGAGGCTGGTCGCCTCTCAGCGGTCCTGGTGCTCCGGTGGTCCGGTCCGTGGTTGGCGACTGCATCCTCCCCGGCTGGCATGGTTCTGCAGTGTTCCACCTCGCAGCTCCTCGGGCTCAACAGCTTCTCTGCTCCTCCGTTCGTCTCGGCCATCGGGGGCGCCCGGACTCCTTCGTCGGCCCCGTTGCATCCACGGAGCCTCCCGCGGAGGGTTTGTTTGTCCTGGCCTGATCGCTCCACGCTTTCCATCCCCTCCCTCTGGTCGGCCGAGCGCATCGCTGCAGCTCGTCATCACAACAACAGTCCCCAAGAGCAAGATGGTGGCAACGAAATTAGGAACTGTCACAGCTCCCCCACCACCCTCTACTCTTCCTGCTGACTCCACTCCCCAAAACCGGACTGGTACACCTTTTATTACCTCCAAGATGTCGTCCTTTTATGCAGTTCTTTGGTTCCCCTATTTTAGTTTGTCTGTTCTGCTTTATTTTGTATTTGTATTTTTCTATTCCTCTATTGTGTTCATTGCCTCTATGGCATTGTCTCCTTTGCCTCATGTATTTTCTGAAATGTTTACTTGTATTGATGTTATGTTTTTACCATGCTTCTATGTAGAGCACTTTGTAAACCCTGTTTTTAAAAGGTGCTATATAAATAAATGTATTATGCTAGATGCATGCCCTACATGCTAGAATACCTTCTTTACTCCTCAGACGGCCATTCAACATATTGTTCCACATTCAAATATAGCCTTAGCATGTTCAAACAGCAGGCAAATTAATCAAGAATCCTTATGCAAGTCAGTTTGTGACTTAACTATAGCATCATGTCACACTGGTGCATGTATTTATTTCACTCTGGATTCATTCCACCAGCCTTGTGGATCAGGTCTTCACAATGCCAGGCAACCTATCTAAAGCTCGGTAATCAAACACGGTCCAATAGTTTACATTTCGATGTCGGCTAATGTGAGACTACAGAAACTTGAGGTCAGGGGCCACAGTACACACCATGGACAGGAACCGCCGCTGGCGCGAGGCCTAATTAGGTGTGAGCTGTACAGCTAAAAGGGAGTTACCAGCAACTGGGATTATGATGTGGCTCCCGTAAAACCCGAAGGTTTACAGCTCAACAGGTGTCGGGATCCAGAACATTCAAACAGTGGCTAAAGCCAGAATGCCTGGCAGCTTGTTAGTTAGCTATCGAGTCACACACCAAGAAGTTCCTTTCCAGGCAGAGTGGAAAACGTCCACGACAGGGAGACAGAGCTGGGAAAGTGCTGCAGATACGGGACGACAATGTCTAATTCTAGTGAGTATGTAATTAAGATGGCGACATGCATACAGATACATACAGAAATACAGAGATACATACAGAAATGGTATTTTCTAATTGTAGTTCTTTTCTTCCTACTTGGACTATAATCACTCAGATTGAATCCCAGCATCTCCCCTGAACAATCTGTAATCAGTGAGCAGGTGCCAGATTTGTTGCGAGACATTTAGTAAACCCAAACACACTAATCCCCGATGTTCTGAACAGATGGCACTGTTCCATAAACGACATGAAATATTCCGCCCGGACCGGTTTCACGTTGCCGTGACATTGTGCTCTGGTACAAAGTGTCCCACTCTCTGCCTCTCGGGGCTCTGCACCGAGGAGCCGGCGAAAGTCGGACAAAGCACGCCACGTTTCGCATCCGCAACGTACCGGCAAAAGGCCCGGGAGCTATTACTGAACCTGCTGCCACTCACTGTGGGTCTTCCTCATTAACTCGCCCCCTGATGACAATAATAAACTTCATATACACGGCATACTGGGGTTTTAAGAAGTGGGCAAACACACACACAGGTCCCCACCGTGATACGAGTCCCCATAAGTCTGTGTCAGGTCAAAGTCCCCACCTGGATAGAAGTACAAGAGCGCACACACATACACACACACACACACGCACCATTTGGGGAAACATTACGTCTGGCATGTAAAACTGAGACACATCAGCGGACCAAAGTAAGGCAAGAGTCAAGACGGGGCAGCCGAAGAACATGTTGCCATGGTTGCGGCTGCTGGACTGTTCGAAAAAGGCACTTGGAAAATTGAGGCTGCAGTTTACAGAGGGTGTTTAGTTCGAACAGTACGCGGTGGCCTTAACTTACAGAGGGACTGTTCTGATTGAGCCGTCACTTTATCAGACCGTCACCTGATCCTGGACACGGCGTTCTGGTGCAACTGTAATTATTGGTCCTTTTTTGTCCTAGAGAAAATAATGCTGCCCATTGGTTTAAAGTGTTAAATATACATCCTCCCCACCTACTCACTCTTTCCGCTGCCTCTGCATCTGCCGAAGCCTCGCCGAGCAAACAATATACGGCTCATAACAACCGTTTTGTCCTTCAGCTGAAGTCGCCGTCCCCGCTTTCAAGTACCGGTGGAAGAAAAAGGACACTCTGGGTTATGCAAGATGTTGCAGGCATGACAACGAGTAAGCATGTAACATTGATTATATGAATTTGAGGTCGATGGCATCTTGTTTTTCTTTTTTTAAACCAACCACTGAACATTTGGATTGCGGCGGATCGACCTAAAGACATCGTATACGACTCTGTTGGCGGTAGAGACCTAAAGCATACCCTGCTTTATGGTTTATTTGACTCTAAATGGACCACAATTTAAGACTTGAAACTAGAGATTGAGACCATAAACTCATGTTTACAATGTTTACTGAGGGAATAAATCAAAAGAGAAGTAGAGTCATTTTCTCATAAGACTTCTATACAACCAGAGGAGGTCAGGAGAGAGAATGCAAGTTTAAGGCACTTCCTCATTGGCTTCACTTTCCAGAACCAGAGGTTGCCGCCTAGTGTAAACACATAAAAATGGGTAGTAATCAAAGTGAATCTACATACACAGTCATGTTGTCAGTATCTTAGGTACTTTTTTTAATCGTCTGAACATATTTTCTGTAATTATCCCATAAAATCATAAAGATCCATACGACACATTGGTTTTTAAAATAAAGCCATGTGTATGAGGGTGACACCCTGCCCACTCGATCTTCACTTTTATTTTCAGCAAGAAAAGGAACTGTTTTCTGACTACACTGTATAGCACATAATATTGATATCACAATGTGAAACAAGACATGTTTTCCATTAAAACAACCGTATCGCATCTTTTGGGTATAGTTACAACAACGGTTGCGTAATCTCTCTCGTCTCAGACAACATTCCTATTTTGCCAACATTATTATGACAGTTTGCAGAATACTTTCATGACAAACCTTCCACACAATGTGGTATTTTCTTTGAGCTTACCCGTCCCGTATACAAATTAAGTGCCGGTACAAAAATTAAAAGGGTTTGAATTCCATTATATGTATTAAATAATGCGTAATGTCATCCTTGGTTGACAAAACATCAGTTTTTTTTTGGAATGTAGGACGCAATGGAAGTGGATTCAGAGACGTATTAATTTATTTCAGAACAACGGCAATCAAGAACACCTCATTAGTGCTACAAAATAAAACAGACTGAATCATGTGCTTTCCTCAATTCATGCAATTTTAGATTCATGGACTAGGAAGCAAAAGCAACAAAAAAAAAGAAGTAGCTCTGGTAATCTGCCAAAAGTATTGAGGTGTCTGATCCAATCAACTCAAATCAACATGGAACCTGTGCAGGGACGTATATGCAGAAACCAAAAAGCCATCACCTTAAATCCACAGGAATCTCAAAATCATCTGTGACTTTGCCAATAACACTTTAGTCCAATCAAAAAACGTTTACCAAGTTTATTTCAAGCCGTTAAAGCTCCTTTTGTATCGATTCTTCTGCACCTTTTACCACTGGATGCCGTACGTAGTTATTACCGTTATTTTTGTTGGATGAATCCAGCTTGTTTGTAGCATGGGTATGGACTTCTTCATTTAGTTTGCATTGTGTGAGTTCTTTCTGATAAATGACTAAATTTAGTGACATACAAATCCCCAAAAAGCTCCCTCAATCCCACCCCAAAAAAATAATAATTGAAAATTAAAATGGATATGCAACTATATTGACTTGTTTTGAGTACAGAAAAGTTCAACTGTGCACATGCTAATCACAAAACACTTGTGTATTCTGGATCATGTTATATTAGAGGTTCTTTAACAACAGGAGGATTAACTAATTATAGTCCTGATGCAGCTGCAATTGGACAATAAGTGGCCAATTGTTCCTTCCCATATCTACAGCAAATGTGTTTTCTCCAAAAAATAAAATGCGTGGCCAGTTACTTTCATGACAGTCGAAGGAACATGGCGTCTCTTTGAGTAAAAAATCAGTTAGTTTAGCATACCAGACTGTAACAAATGAACTGAAATGAACCGAAGCAAATAAATAAAGTCAGTAATATGCAGAGCTGGCTGTTTATCCAGCCTTCAATTCTTCTGTTTGGCTTATCTCAGAAACATCTGATATCTGACCGTCACCACTGGTCTGCAGAGTCATCACGGCTCACAGGTGAATTCAGGCAGAGCTGGAAGTTTGCTCACAAGTCGCGTTTCACGCTCCAGACCGTCGGACGGCGCTTTGAACGCAGAGCCTCTGGACACGGCTCAGCCTTACAGAGAGCATCCGTCTCCGAGGGGAGTTTTATGGCCGCATGGATGTGAATCGCAGCTTGGTGCCCGGCCTGTGGCCCTCCGGCTCTGGGAACATCGTTCTGAAGGTCAGGTTGATGCGTGGGCCTCGGTCGTGGTACTCTTTAGCCACTTGATGCTGGTGGAGACGGGGAGACAAAAAGGTGCATTTTACGCGTTGGTCTTTTAATCCGGAATTATTTATAGAAAAGTTAAAAGGTCGTTGCTCGGAACAGCGTTTTTTTTCCCATTAATGTACCGCAAAGTATCCTCTGACCAGCACAAAATAATTTGGGCAGAATAAAATCTTTAAAAAGGAGGTACAATACAGCGCTATGTCACCAGTGTGTGATTTAAAAGCATTTAAACCCGTCCTACTCAGCCTCTGATTGGTTAACTCCGATGTTGCCACTTTAACCCAAATTGATCTCACACCTCAACCTAAATAACCTGAAAGACAGAGGCAGCAATCACCAGCCAATCAGAGGCAGATGGGAATCTTGATTTCATGGTCTCACACACACACACACACACACACACACTCTAAAAAAGCAAAAAAATACAATTTCTCAGAATATGAGGAACACAAGCAAAGAGTCACATTTGAATAAACAACCGTATTATTTTTTTTTTTGTCAACTGACCTCTGCACTGTGTACACAGAGCATCCCGAGAGTGAAAATAGACAACAACAACAACAAACACCATTTTCGTACCATTTGACATGCGGGGGAAAAGGCAAACAAACATATTCCCCTCTCCAAAAACAGCACTGAAACCTTTGCTGTAATAGCACAGATAAAAAAAGTTCAACTTTATTTATTTCTGGACCTTGTGCGCACGCACGCACGCACGCACGCACGCACGCACGCACGCACGCACGCACGCACGCACGCACGCACGCACACACACACACACACACACACACACACACACACACACACACACACACACACACACACACACACACACACACACACACACACACACACACACACACACACACACACACACACACACACACACACACACACACACACACACACACACACACACACACACACACACACACACACACACACACACACACACACACACACACACACACACACACACACACACACACACACACACACACACACACACACACACACACACACACACACACACACACACACACACACACACACACACACACACACACACACACACACACACACACACACACACACACACACACACACACACACACACACACACACACACACACACACACACACACACACACACACACACACACACACACACACACACACACACACACACACACACACACACACACACACACACACACACACTCCTCCTCCTCCTCATCCTCATCATCATCATCATCATCATCATCATCATCATCATCCGCCTCTCAAAGGGAGTTGAAAGCTTTGCTTATCCACAACGGCCTAAAAAAAGACCGGAACAGGCAGAAATACGCCGCGTATCCCTTTTCAAACAAATGAAGTACTTTAGCCGGACCGACAGGTTTAGTTAAATATTTAGCGCTCACTTCCAAACCTCTCCAGCCGAGCGAGGACGCTTTATTAGGCAGACCAGGACGGAGGTGACAGCGGAAGAATTAACGGTTGGCGTGATCTTCTTTCTCTGGCAAGATCTTTAAAAGGAGAGATGAAACCTTTGTTGAGATCCTCTGGGAGGTGTCGCCATAAAACACCTGTGACCTTCTCCCTTTTTCTGTTCTTCTAATAAGCTCTTTCACCATCTCTCTCTCTCTCTTTCATCCTATTTGTGTTTCTCTCTCTCCTTTAAATGTCTACTTACTTTTCAGCGTGACCAGCTGAAACAAAATAAACATTTTAAATGAATTTGACTCATAAAGAGATGTAACGGTTTAACTTGGCTCGCTACAAACAAAGCCTTAAAACTACATATTATGACCAGAAGTGGAGCTTTCATTGTCTACTCTACAACTAATTTCAAACCATTATATTATGACTTATTGTCGCTGCGCCAACGCTTTTAAACAGAGAGCAGCTTCACGCTCACACTCTCCAATACACACACACACACACACACACACACACACACACACACACACACACACGCGAGCGCGCACACACACACACACACACACGGCTTTCAGTGCGTCACTATTTACTGTAAATGCCCGAGGCTTAATGAGGCAACGGATTCATTCATGTCAAAGTCACTGTTTGAATAGTTCGGACTGCTTGGAGCCAAGTCGTCCTGATTAAAAGTTTGTTACCAGATTACAGGATTTTAAATAATTTACCCGTTATTTTGTTATTTTAGTAGTTGCTATTAGCTATGTGCTGTATATTAGCTGAAGTGTTTCCTTCAGTTTGGTAGTATTTATGGCATAATATTAGATATAATAGCTGTTACAGTGCAGTGCAAAACTTTTACATTTATGTTTTACTAATAACAATATTATTATTATAATGAAATAAATCCAAGAAAAGGTTTTGAATTGTTTTCTAAGCATGTGGTCAAAGATGAGGAACCAATTTGAGTTTGATTGACAGGTGAACCGTGGGACATGCGAGATGTTTCCAAAGAATTAAAACGTGGGGGTGGGGAGGGGGGGCGGTTCCTTTTTGCCTGCATTTGATTGGCGGAGCTCACCTGCCAATCGTCTTGCGTGGCTCCGTCCATCACCAAAAGTGTCCCGTGGCTGAGAGGAACCCGAATCTGCTCCACGTAAGTGAAGTCGCCATTCTCGTCCTGAGAGAGTAGAAAAAACAAAACACACACATTTGGTGCACAGCAGGGGACAAAAAGCCCCCGAGCTCGGTCTGAAGGCACATCAGCGCTTCTCCATGAGTCATGAAGACTCTGCTGAGTCTAAACACTACACATGACTTAGCAATAAAAAAAGGTGAGAAACAGTGTCTGCAGGTTTTAGAGGGACAAATCAAATACTTTACGGGGACCGCTTTAATGATGGGGTTAAAATAAAACGAGCGACAACGGACTCCTTCTACCGGCGGAGGCCGCTTGCGGAGGCCGAACACTCTGGTGTCGCCCAGGCTGATGGAGGCGATGGTGGGCCCGTCGCCCAGCGAGGCCTCGTCGTCGCTGTGCCAGCCGATGCTGTCGCGGCCGTCCCGATACAGGTTGCACAGCAGCGAGTTGAAGCTGCGGCCGCTCGCCTGCTCCACGGCCGCGCGGAGGGTCGACAGCAATGGGTGCCACTGGGAGGGGGGGGACAAGAGGAAGAGGGTTCAGCAGTTCATTTAAGACTAAATGTGAATAAGCATTTTTAAAAGAAGTGATGTTAACAAAGAGAACCTCTTTGCTTTGTGTGTTTTGAATTCTGTCTTGTTAGTCTAAGAGTCTCCTAAATGAGGATACTACGTATAATATTCTCACTATTAATTGTTTTTGCACTCATTGAAAAGCTTCAATATTGTATAAACCTTGTATATGTAATCTCATCTCTGTTTTTAGGTTTGTTTTGTGACTGTATTTGCCTCTCGGGACTACATATGAAAAATAGCCTCTTGGCTAATTTTACAGAAATGTTTTTTATCAATGTGCAAAAAAGTAAAAAAAGTCAATAAAAAAAGTGACACGATTGTAAAGACAAGAAACAACAACATGACAAAAAAAAGATAGAAAAATTTAAAAAAAAGAACCATGGTGAAAAATAAATGAATACGTAGAAACTAATAAATAAATAAATAAATGAATAAAAGTACATGTGTGGGAAACGTGGTGGTTTGATGAGTTTATCCAACCTGTGCGTTGGCGGCCATGGTGGAGCGAGCGTACGTGTAGGGCAACTCTCCAAACCAGCAGGTCAGCCTGGGCTCCCCGTACGCCTCACCTGGACCAGCGCACACAAACAAACACACCTTTTACCTCAAAGGACCCACATGACCAGCCTGCGTCTGGAAGCCGGGCTACTGGAGTGCACGTAGTTCAGAAGTTATTTAAACCCCTTGTTCACAGTCGGAGATATTGTAGGATTTTCCATATTGGTGGAAAAAATATCATCACACGTTTAATGTTGATACTAAAACAAAAAGTTTTTTTTTAATACTGTATTATGGGGTTTTAAACTTAAAAAAAGAAAGAAAATGTAATAATTTAAAAAAAAGCCTTATTGGTGGTTCGGCGTGTTATGATACTCAACCTTTAAATACACAGTAAAAAAATAAAATAAATGGAGAACAACAGCTGCGGACACTTTTCACTTATCCATCTATATATTGCATCAGTAATTGGTTTACAGCAATTTTCAACCGTGAACTAGTCTGTTTTCATATTCAGAAAACTGACACTTAACATATTCCTTTCTGGCATTAACACACACACACATAATAATCATCTGCACCAGAATCTATTCCTAGCCGAGGGAAAGATATCCAATTCCTCTCCGCCTGTCTTCCTTTGTTGGTAACGGCGTATCGTTCTTCCTTTGGGAACAACAACATCTCTTCCAAGAACCAATTCGGTGCCGTTCGGCCGACGAGAACACGGTGAAACCGAAACAATTACTGGAGCTGATACTTATAAATACGTGTCGTCGACTTTTCAAAAAGCCGTACTCTTTCCACTAAGAGATGAGATCAGGGAGAAAAAAGATGAATATAAACTTAACTCAGGATCCAATTTAGAGCCGTGAGTCATGGTCGTAAAAAACTGAGTCAAGAGTTGTTGTTTTTTTTAAAACAAGAGGAGGGTAAGAGGCGACTGGTCAGGGGTTAACAACCTTTTTCCATTGCTTGCTCTTTTACCCAAACATCACGTGGACGTTGTTAACCGAGTCTCAGGAGTGACGGATTGAGATGACACAACTTTGCGATCGTCTCGGTCGCTCGTTGTCTTTACGGAGCGATCGCAGAGTAACACACAAGATGGACGAGAGCCAGCTGGGAGAAAGGCCGGTTCTGAGGTCGAAGGCCCGGCTGCAGCTCAACGGGGCTCCCTGTATGCAGTCCGTCTGGGCACAATGAGATTTATTCTTCCCTTTAAGGGCAACATGATGACTGTTTTTGCAAAAATTAAGCCATTGCGCAACTTATGCACATGCGAGGAGAAAGAGTTTCTGCTGTCAGATGTTCTGTGCTAACTTTATTAACTCTTTATATTGGTGTTTTCCCCACAATGTAAACAGTAGTTTTTATAAAGTTGCCTCAACATGTTTTTGTTTTTAAACGTACAAAAAAATGCAGTATAATTATATGGCGAAAACAGTGTGTACAAACAAGACATCTATATATATATATAAATACATTTAAAAAAAAGTATATATATCAAATATATATATAAATAATAATAATAATAAATAATATATATATTTGAGATATATATACATAGAGATTATTTGTAAATTGCTGTAGATCCACGTAGTGTGTACCAAACAATTTCCTATCTAACAATGTTCTTTTGTTAAAATAACAAATGTAGAGGATTTTGAAGTCTTTTTAAAATATGTTTCTTATTATATGTACCATAAAATAAATCTCAAACATGAGGAAAATAAAAAGTTCACCGCTGTACTGTGATTAAAACTAGAACTAAAACAGGAAACCCTGTACACCCCCCCGCCCCACACACACACACACACACACACACACATGCTTGCTGCTCATTCTCAAGCCCCCGGTACCCACCCTGTCTGTAGTTGGTCTTCTGGGACCAGGGAAGCTCTGCTAGCAGCTTACTGAACATCCAGTCAGCCTCTTCTGGGGACAGAAACCCAGGCAGCAGCCGCAGTCTGGAACAGATGGAAAGACAAAAACACTCCGACATTTCTCTAAAAATAATAAATAAATAAAAAGCACAGCGAACCAGAACATTTGCAGTGGCTTGTCTCTGGTGCAAAGTATTCTAGAAAGCTAGTTTACATTATTGTTAAGACGAAAGCTAAAGAGCGACGTGCCTATTCCAGTGAAATTAGGTGTTAAGTAGCCACCACAGAAATATCTGTCTTTTTTTTTTCCCTGTCACAACCACAGAATATTGATTGTGAGGTTCCTTCGGCTCGCGCCTCAGATTCCTTCCTCTTGATTGTCCGTGACTTTTGAGACTCTCTGTATTTCAGTCTTGATAAAAGCATCAACTCAAGGTCTAAGACATTCATGGAACATTCTGCTTGTCCATTGTGTACAGCACACGTCCATACATGTTCAGTGTCTATTAAAAACACAGAGTGGGTAAGATATTAGTGAGACTGGAGGCATTACAGTCACTGGGTGCTTTATACACCGTTGCTTGTGGGATGACTGCCACCTGCTGGACTTAAAATGCACTCACAGATTTTGTCGTCACGATTAAACACACTGGTTTGGTCACGGTTCCTCTTTGGATAACCGATTTAAAACAGATTTTCATCTCAAAAGTTAGTTCGCTCTCACCTGGACACTCCCGTTGGTCCGTGGCTGATCTCGTGAATTCCTGCCTGCCTGTCCAGAACAAAAATAGTGGATATTAGCCAACATGCGTGTCACCAAAATGCCATAAAACAAAGAGACAGAAACGTATTTGAAATGTATTAAATTTATATTGAAGTGAGGACAGCAAAGTGCAACTCACTCTATCACCTTCACTGGTGGAACATCTCTAACTTGCTAGCCATGAAGAAAAGACAGGAAAGAGAAAGAGCACTTCCTTATAAACACATTATAATCTATAATCTGGTAAAAACTCAAATTATCCCAAAATTCAACCGTGATTTTTATGTTAACCGTCTACCTTGGTGGGCTGGTTAAACTCAAATGTCTTCGGAGTTTTCTGTGGCCCACTTCCCCAAGAAGAAGGCTCCGGGTTGACATTGTTGGGTGGTTGGCTGTTTGGAACTGCACCTGGTAGAGAAATGAATACATTAAGACAGTGTTGTCTACATGTGACACAGGTTAATAGGACTAATAATCCAGCATCCAGGGCTATGAATAAATTCATATATGAATAAGGAACTCTTTGACCCATGAATTACCTGTTGGTCCAGAGTGTTTTGGTGGTTGTTTGGCCCAGGAGCCCTGGACCCTGGCACGCTGACGCTTATCCGACATCACGTTACATCTGCGGAGTGACTGAAGAAGAAGAAGACAAAGAAGTTTTCATCAACATGGAAACAAATTGTGCACGTCTGTGTGTGTATTTCTGTATGTGCCCGTAGCATTTGGTGGTAATGCTTCAGTTCTGTTGTGCTTTGTGAAGATTAGTCTGTTATGAAATGTGAGATATGATATATCACACATTATGCATCCCAGTGTAAATGTATTTGTGCTGTTACTGACATTAAAAAGGTGAAAACAAGGACGCAGATACATGTACCAGTCGCAAAATACTATTATTTTTACATTTGCATTATTGTTAAACACTTACGGAAATTACACGTTTTTGACTTTTTCAAATGCTGTTTATTATCTAATCAAATATTTCACATTTTTCAAATAGTGTAACTTCCTGGTGTTTTGTTTTTTTTCATTTAAAAAGCTAGATGTATTTCTGATACATTTCATTTTATATTGTATATCTTAAATTCATATTTATACAGGACTTGTATTTTGTGGGTATTGATGGGTCTAATTTATTGATTTAATTATCGATATACTGATACTTTGCATTTCTTGTGTAACGTTGAAAGGCCCTTCAATTTAACTAGCTACTCTGACTAGAGGTACAGACATATAGCCATGCTAAGCTAGCTAAACCTACTTATAGCTAAATAAACATGTTGTAAAAGTCATAATAATAATAAATAACATCCTATTGACTAATGTTGAACCTAATATTTAAACTACTCACCAAAACGGCAGCCGAAACGCAACACACAAGCTAAAAGAGAAAAAAGACTAACGTTACTCTAGTTAAGTGGAGACCTCTGACAGCCATGTGTGTTACACAAAAACAAGTCCGACCCGGAACACAGATCTGTAAGTAGGTTCCTTCCTGTTCTTTTGAACATGTAAGCTTTCTTTTCATTTTTTATTTGAACAAACAAGAGAATATAATACAGATTGAGTACACAAGTGATAGAATACTAATTGAACAATAATGTATTAATAGTAAAATATAACACAGATATTAAGTGTCTCGATAGCCTTTGTTAATTTCACATATTACCGCACATCCTTCAGGCAGACAACAAAATACATGTATATTTTTAATTGATATTTACATTCAGGAATTTAGAGGCAACATTATCAAATTTAACGTAGAAAAATATTGTGGTCACGAGAACTATGACAAAAAGGTGAAAGGTGTTTCTGAATATTAATCACAGAAAGAGTGGTTTGCGTCTCTCTAAAATGTATACATGTAGTTATTGGCAGGGTGACAGTTATGAATAATTGTGTGAAGGCCACCTCAACATTAATCACAATAAAAGGTATTTATGCAGAAGCTTCCAGACCTTCTCCCAATATATATATATATATATATATATATATATATAATTTACAAACTGAACCCCATATTTACAATCCATCTCTCTGCTTCTAGTCTTTAGCCATCGTGATCCAGATGTGCAAATAATCCAAGTTTAATACATACAATATATTATAAGACGTAAAACTGGAAAGCTCAGTCTACATAATACGCACGTTTACATTAAAAGTATATAGTATTAATGTAGATATTTTACCTACACTAGTATTTTTACACTGTTATTACTTTTACTAAAGAGTAAGAGTACTTCTTCCACCACTGGCCAAACTTCATTGGTTTCATCGTGCTGCTGACCCAGTATGATATTCAGTACCATCCCCCCAAAAAAACGTAAGTCATCATTATGTCAGCAGGAGAAAAAAGGAAATCATTTGAACAACACTATGCCGTATGCCAGAACTTTTATTAACAAACAGTAGAAAACACAAGTTGCCAGCTATATAAACAGTGTATTTTACATAGTAGAAATTCTAAATTTAATCATTTCAATTTTCAAACATATTTTTAAAAAACAAAAGGCTTGTTACAAAAAGAGGAGAAGCATTCACAAGACCACTTGGTTGAAGGCACAGGTCAGACCAAGTCGTACGGGGGTATTCAATTGTGCACCAACTGTGTGAGGAGGAGCAGTTCTCCTAGTTTTGAAGCTGTCTGTCGGTATCGAGCATTTTTAGTTTACACTCAACTATAGGAAATATTCTCCATCCCTGTGAAAACCTTTTTGGAGGAAGTCCTGTAATGTAACGTGCAGCAGTTTAGAGGTTTTCCTTTGTCTGCCAAGGTTTACATTTTGATTAAAAAGAGGCACAAAATGGAGCAACTATGTCGTTCACATGGACATCGAAACAGCTGAATTACATCTTTGCAGAATACATTCTGAACTAGACAACCGCGTGTTTGTCCGAGCATTTCCTGCATTAATTCTCAGTAGAAAAAAGGCACTTGTGATGAATACCACGGTTAGATAATGAGAACTCTGGAAGAAAAAAAAAAAAATATTTGGTTTCAAACAAGTAAAACATTGGTGCAATAACAACCCCACCACAAAGTATCATTTTAAGTATTCCGTTAACACGCAAGAATATATAATTTAAAAAAAATAAAAAAAAATGGGAAGAAAGCGCCAATGCATGACGATGGCAGTTCAGTAATGAAAGTAAACAGATGGAAAGCAGAAATTGCCATCAATAAATGGCTCATGGATTTTGTAAACAGGACTAGGTTGAAAGCTAGTCTTAAAAAAAAAAAAAAAAAAAGTCAGAGTTTAGCTTGAGTGTTCATACTAAATATAAAATAAATTACACAAATATATAAAAAGATGCCCATCACCATTTTTCCACTGCTTACAACAGCAGGGTTAACAAATCACCTTTTGTGTTGTCGTCGTTGTTGTTGTATTATCTCCACCATCAGTGACTAAATGTATTATTGTCCTTTGTCATGAGCAGCATTGCATTTTCAGCCCCATTCCTTCTTTGGCCATTTTCTCTCCAGACAAAAAATCTCATCAGGGCAGAGTTTGCGCATTGCAAACTAACTGAAGGCACACATGCAAGCTCTCGGGTAAACCCAGGAGGGTCATCTATACACACACACACAATCTAGGCTTTCCTTAAACACCAGGTCAGAACAGAGAGGGGGGGGGGGGGCTTCCTTGCAGATCGCTCAGCCGTCTTCTTAATCGTTCTTCAGACTGTCTCCGTTCCTCTGCTCCCGAAGCTTGTCTCCGTTCACCTGCTCCTGAAGCTGGTCTCCGTTCCTCTGCTCCCGAAGCTTCTTCCTCTGCAGGTAGCCGGTGCGCTGCAGACGGTTCATTCGGGCGCCGAAGAGGATGACGAGGTTGCACGGCACCAGCTTGGTGGTCAGCCAACCCTGAGAGGAAATGAAGCAACGCAATAAATTTAAGAAAAAAAAAAAGGTGCATACAAGCAAATTCTTTTATAGCTTTCATCCAAACATTAAAAAAAACGCCAAAAATCTCAGGATTTATCAAACCAGAACCCCCTTTTTTATATTTTGTTATTTGTACTTGTTTTTCCATTTCTGTATGTATGTGTTCTATCTGTGGTGAAAAGACAAAACAAGTGCACATTGTATAACATGCAATGTATCAAATGCTCCCATTTCACAGCATTAATAGTTTCTACATACAAGAGAATGTACACCAACGTGTGTTTTGTGTCGATTGAAACCAACTTTTCCGGAGCCAGATTAAGAGCAACATCGGCGTTTCCTTTGAGGTTTCCACTTCTTACCATGACGGCGTGGGGGAAGTAGCCATTCGTCTGGCCCTGCAGACCCACAGTGGCGAGCTCAGCTGCCACGTAGCGCTCCGGGGTGGGCTTGTCCAGGGTGGGCTTCCTGATACGAGTCATCTTAGTGGCCACGAAGAAGGGCAGCACGCTCTGCAGCAAGACAAAACGTTTTTTTTTAAAAAAGGGGAAAATGTGAGACGAACAAATCAAGTGTGCAGGTTATTAAATTTCATCTGGAGGCTCTGGGTGTGAGGGGTGAGGGAGATTTACCACGTAAAATTATTCAATGTGTGAGATTTAAACAATATCTAGATTTCATTGTTTGTATTATTAAAAATGAAACAAAAAAAAACCCCAAATAATCCTTCGAATGAAACTACTTCAAAAAATAATGTTTGGTCTTCCTTCAGGTTAGCATTGACTCTCGTTTATTGGTTTAAATATCAAACTCCCGCAGTTGAATCACATGTCCTTCCGACCAATGGCTACGTCAGATATACTTAGACAAGTCTACAGCAAATATGTTTTTTTGTTGTTGTTTTTTTTGTGATTTGATGACTGTCATCAGGTGAAAACGCTCAGGGTCTGCTGAGGTGAAACTGCGCTGCACACTTCCACCACAAGGTGGCACAAGAGTGAACACTTACAGGTGCTAAAAACAGAACAAACAAGCCTTGTGTGGAACATATTTCCAAAAATGCCCCCCCCCCCCCCCCCCTGCTGTAAAAATGCATAATTTATGAATGTGTATTCATGGAACTGCGCTTCAGGCAGGACTGGTTGAGAGCAACAAGTTGGATTTTTGTAAGTTCTTTTGAGCTAAAAATCTGTGAGTGAATTCAATTAGGGCTCATCAGAAGGAGTCTATAAAAACAGCGGTACGATCCAAGTTATGAATCTTAAGTTATTGGGGAAACGATGATATTAAAGCAGTTCTGTCTCACAGTTGAGAAAAAACACAACCCCAAACTCACCTGAATGATGATGCCCTGACGCCTGTACTCCTCCTGAAGGCCACGAGAGAAGAAATCCACAAAGGCCTGCACATGGAAGGATGAGAGATGGAAAACGTTTAATCAATGTTGGTCCAATATCGCAGCAAGATACCGACCAATAGAATAACTTGCAGCGCTCACCTTTGTGGAGGAATAGACCGTAAGCAGAGGGAGGGGGTACATGCCGCTGGCGGAGGAGATGTTCAGGACCACACCTTTGGACCTGAGAGAAACACAACCAGGTATTTAGGACAAGAACTGTGCTTTGTTGTCTGAAATGTGACTAATAGCGTCAGAGAGTCTTGAATGACAAAATACATTGTCAAAATCAAGAAAGCCTGCTGAAAATCCTCATATTTCAACGCAAGCGACACCGCAGGGCTTCCCCTCACGATGTGAAGCACTGATCCCAGAACAGTGAAACTAAATGCATTTTCTGTCCTTATTTATTTTATTTCTTCAAATCCACAAACTTTGAAAAGATGTTCCATGCCATAATACACAGTGATGCTCCACACACACACACACACACACACTAGAACTGTGTGTGTGTGTGTTGCCATGGCAGCCTGTTGCTGCAGTGATGTAGTAGAGTGACGCTCCGGCCTCACACGGCACCAAATGTGCCTGCGCCGCTATTGGCCGGCGGGGAGTCACATGGGAACAGGGCAGCCAATCGGGTGGGAAGAGCACTTTGTGTGAATTGAAAGCCCGTCAGCGTCGTGAACAAAGGAGGAGAGGAAGAGAGAGAGAGAGAGAGAGAGAAAAGAGAGACAGAGAGACAGAGAGAGAGAGAAAAGAGAGACAAAGAGACAGAGAGCGAGACACAGATAGACAAAGAGACAGAGCGAGAGAGACAGAGAGCGAGAGAGACAGAGCGAGACAGACAGAGAGACAGACAGAGAGACAGACAGAGAGACAGACAGAGACAGACAGAGAGACAGAGAGACAGAGAGACAGAGAGAGACAGAGAGACAGAGAGACCTTTATAAAGTGTAACCTCCCAAATAGCAAACAAGGTTTGTTTAATTTTTAGATTCCTCGTCGCAAAACATGGAAGCCTATCATTTAACTCACCTCTCAACCATCCTGGGCAGCACCAGACGGGTCATCTGTCAACAACACAACACATGCCCAGTTAACGTCAGCCGTCACACAACAACAATGATAAAACTCACAAAAGGAGAGTTCAGGGGACGGGGAAATGGTGTCATTTAATATTCATTTAAAAAAAAGTAAGGAGAGAAAGAGAGAGGGGCAGAGACCGAGAGAGAGAGAGCGTTGCGTGGGTGGCGAGTACAGACAGCGTTGGTGTAGTCCACAGTTGCTTTGGGAACTACTGAGACACTGCAGGTACCATGGTAGAAACAGCAGAGGAGGAGGAGGAGGAGGAGGAGGACAAAGGGGGTGAAAAAGTGAGGAGGAAAAGTGATGCGCATGGATAAATAAAAACAACTTGGAACAAACGTCGGGGGTGGGATACACACATGTGGTGGGCCAACCACTGGGCTGCAGGTTTTTGGAATATTTCCTCCCCTGCGAGGGTTAAAAGTACGCAAAGTCGTTGGAGACGAACTCACCTGGCACACCGAGGTGACGTTGACGTTGATCATGTTTGTGATGAACTGAAAAGCAGAGAACAGATAAACAACCACATGTATGATTGTGCATCGCAGACGAGTAACGAGACCAAAAGACAATACATTTGAATTCATTTTCAGCGCATGTGGGTTTTTTTTTTTAGTCAGAGAATTTACATTTGCAAATAAAGATTAAATGACTCACGTTGTCAAGTTGGGGAATTTGGAGGTAGTACTCGGGGTAGGTGTAGGACACGCCGACATTGTTGACTGTTGGAGAGAAAAGGAAAAACTAAATTTATTACAGAAAAACTGGTGCTGGAGTAATACAAACAACTCCAGTTTCTACCACTGGGTGGCAGCAAAAGCTAAACAGATAGAAACAGACTCCACATTAGAAGACACAGCCACACCTTACCGGTAGAGCACAATTGGCATCATTAAAAAAAACTAAAATAAAAGAGGACATGGAGTTCCTTCAGCGTTCAACAACAACAAAAAACTCGCGAGTCTAAATGTCTGAAACGACAACAGCTGACATTTTGATGCAACTTTAAAAACATTTAAACGTGACACAATAGTGTTTTCTGAAAAAAAAAGAAAAAAAAATTCTTTCATCGTTGTGCACAAAAGAGTATTCATCCTCTGTGTCTCTCGCACGACACCTTCTTCACACAGCTCGTCAACCACACCTCAAACCTCCGTCACCTCAAGTATCTGAATTGGGAAAGTTTAAAAAAAAAGATAGAATGGCTTTACTGTCACCAGGAACACGTCACCGTCTCACACGTCAAACGATATGATACACGACGTCTTGTGAGAAATCCAGGAGGGAAGTTTGCCGAAAAAAAAAAAAAAAAAAAAGGCCAAACTATGCAAGGTTTTGTACATCACACCTTCAGCCTCATGGATTATGTGTAATACTTCTGGCCGCATGAAGCGTCTCACCTCACGCTGCAAACGCAATGCATCAAATAATAATACATTGCATTTGTATAGCGCTTTACAAGGTACTCAAGGAACTACCTAAATACCTGAACACCCCATTTAACGTCAAGTGATAAGAGTTCTTTCTCTCTGCAATACAACAGGTTATTTCAGTAACGGCAATCTTTTACAAATATGTCGACATGCATGTCGGGAGGAGGGAGGAAAAGGAATGTTGCCCTTACCAAGAACTCCAATTTCTAGACCAGTCAGACCCGCCTCGATCTTGTCGTAGATGTCCGACCTGCCAAAGTCAACTGCGATGGTCCTGGTCTCCACTTTATACTGGTCCTCTGGGGAGGGAGAAACATGCGTTGCATTAACTTTAAAAAAATGTAAACAAATAAAAGTTACAATGACATCTCGGAACAAAAGAATTGTTGTGAAAACAAAACATGCATCCTTTCTAAACTTTCGGTCATCCTGCCTTCACATCACACACACACCAGCATTACAAGGCCCAACAACAGAACAACAGAGCAACCCCCCCCCCCCCCCAAAAAAAACCAAATGAGTGGAACAGTCACTTTCAGAGCAGCACTGAAGAGGGCACTGCGTACCAACAAACCAGCCGAGCGAGCTTCTCTACCTCCTCCTCCCTCCCACACCCTCGTTTGACGCGCCTGCTGCAATTACAATTTATTGTCCATAAGACTCGTTTAGCTGACAGAGTGAGTTATGAGGGGAAGATTCCTGGGATGTGCCTCGGCAAAAGATTAGTGATTAAAAATTGAGACAAGATGTAAATATAAAAAAAAGGGGAGAACCGTAGAGGTTTTTTTTTTTTTTAATGAAAACATAAAAAGGGGGTGAAAGGGGTTGGAAGCCTTTCTGACATCTGGGGAAAGCAGCTGCGGACGCGGTGGCAAAGAAGCAGAACTATTAAGGCAGAGTTTGCCCAAATTTGACGATGAAACCATTAGGTGGGACAGGGTGGGCTGCCGGCTAAATGCCGAGGGGAGGGGGGGTACGGGGGGAGTCAGACTAATCGTGAAGGAGGAGTGCCAGAGTTCGGCATCCCGTGATTACCCATCAGCCCCCTCGGTGGACTTGAAGCACGACGGGGTGGAAGCTGTGACGTCAGAGACAGATGGAAAGAGAGCGAGTCAGGGAGAGGGCACTTTTTGAATGGGTAGGGTGGGGTGCACACACACACACACACACACACACACACACACGTCTTTGTTCAAATCTGGAGACGGGCCAGAGAGGAGGAGAAAAATAAGTTGTTGCTCATATTTCGACTATCTAGACGGGAATGGGGAAAGCCAGGTCTTGTTTCCCACAGAGACCTCGGAGGAACAGGTGGTTTCTAGAAATCAGGCTCAACATCTAACCTGTAAATAAAAAGAATCACAGATGTCGTCGCCCCCCCCCCCCCAAATTCAACAGCACTCCAAAACAGAAGAGAAAAAAGACAGACTTTTTTTAAACCCCTGCTGTAGAAGGTATCGGGGCCCTCTCTTCTGTGCCTAGGAAACCCTGTAGGAGGTTGCACGTGACCACCTTCCCATACACTCCTTCCTCATGAGCCCACCCATTCGTTGATGTTGTGGACACACACACACACTTACCAAGTGACCTGGCCACGTCCTCCAGCTTGTCCTGGGAGCGACTGATCAACATCATGGAAAATCCTCGACGAGCCAGCTGGAAAAGGAAAT
Organism: Cyclopterus lumpus; assembly: GCF_009769545.1. Lineage (NCBI taxonomy): Eukaryota > Metazoa > Chordata > Actinopteri > Perciformes > Cyclopteridae > Cyclopterus > Cyclopterus lumpus. The sequence continues at coordinate 4,861,455 of NC_046971.1, read as the reverse complement.
GACACCAGTTTGACCATCATCCATTATATTGAGGACCACGTCACACAGACGGCAGTGTGAGGAGACAGAACAATATGGGATTTCTGGGCACTGAAGTTTAACATTTAAGTCTCTTTTTCCATATGATATTTTAATTACTTGCCCTCTGAAAATGACAGTTGACTGTTGCGTCATACATACATTTATGTGCATGCATAGTAGTTGTGTTTATGCTTACCTTTGTTCTACTTTGTCTATTTCTGTGTATGCAAGTTGAAAGCAACAGAGAAACCAGTCACTTTCCTTGTATACGCACACAATGGCCAATGAAGCCAATTCTGAATTCTCTAAAGTGTTAGTTTGCATTTCTAAACTTTCCATACGTATGCTTCAACTCTGGATGGCTGTACATTGATACTTATCTCCGTCTGCATGTATAAACTCAGCCGACAGACTCTTGCATTTGGATGCACGAGTTGATCTTTCTGGGGCCCTGTCGGCGTGCAGAGCTGCTCGTGCATTACAAAAGGATTTTTTAAAAATGCTGCAGTTTTGGGGCACAGAGTTGGTGTCATCACGTGGTGCATTTCTGCATCAGACAGCCCAAAAACCCTGCTTGACTTGACACATACACACACAGGGTAAAATGTCGGCCTAGTGTTGCGTGACAGGCGGCTAGCGCCACTGTAGCACTAACAGTGTGAGTCAAAGGCCCTCCATGACGACACTGCAGCCAGCACACACACACACACACACTAGCAGGGGCCAAACACGTGGCAGGGTCGCCCCATTCAGGGCTCGTTACGTCCGTATGAGCTCTTGTTGACGAGCCTGCGTTGAAGTGTGTGTGCGAGGACTCTCTTCCACTTTAATAGGCCCGTAAGAGCTCTACCCTACTGTGGCCTATGAGTGAATACGGTGTGTGTGTATGTATATGAGTCACAGCTTCGCCGTGGCAGAAAATAAATAAGGGTCCAGGAGCCTCACCTCCTCCGCATAGGATTTCCCGATTCCATCCGTGGCTCCCGTCACAACTAGAGGAGAGAGAGAGAGAGACAGAAGAGGGGAAAGAGGTGGTGAGTGTCGGTTCTCTTCACCGGGTAGCGTCAACGAATAAGAGTTAAAAAGAACATCTCGTGTTCCTCGAGAATGAACGACGCGATGGAGCGCTTGGTTTCACTTTGGAAACTCGGCCCTCTGAAACCCGTCAAATGGCACATTACACCAGCATCACTCTGGCACATCATTCCATCTTCCGTCTATTATCTTTGTATCTTTAAAAACACACAAACATGATCCTCTTTGTCCACAACACGCCTTCATATCAGGTTGGCCCACTTGCGGGTGTCACCCTAATGTCTCGGAGCCCGATCATGGAGACCGAATCCATGTTGGTGTCCACACCCCGCAACACTAGTCATCTGCTCTCCAAGCTTTACAATCACAGCATTGTTTTCTCTTTTTTTTTTTTTTTTTAAATGGAGGTGGTGTCCATTCTCAAAAAAGGTGCACGCAAAAAAAACGATTTTCGCAGCAGATTTGCAAAAGAACGCAACGCAGGACGATATAGATAGTGAGTCAAATCACAAAGACAACAGAGGGGACGAAGATTTGTACAGAGGCGGAGATAAGATGGTATAGATAGAAGCAGAACAAAGATAGGAGACAGTATAGGAGTCACAAAAGCCCTCAAACATCCACGGATACCTCACTGGGAGCAGCTCCTGCGATGCAATAAACTATTTTCTTTTCAAGATCTTTGTTTATTTTGGACTGGCAAGGTTACAATCTTGTGAATCTGCAGTTTAGACAAAAAAAAAAAAGGTGGAGCAATGGGGGCTATTTTTAAACATTCACTGCCCATCAACCCCACCTCCTCCTTGACTGACGGAAGGGGGGACGAAACGACTCAAAAATAAATAAATACATTTTTATTTATTTTTTAAGGTGGTGAGGAGGGATTGGGGATACTCTCAAATACACTCACACATACTTGTGCATCATGAATATATTATCTGCCGGGCTTGATGAAAGATTAATAAGAGGCAAAGAGAGATAGAGAGAGCGAGAAAAAAAAAGACAAGATGAGAATGGATGCGGAGAGGAGGGGAGTGATGACGAACATGGAGCAGCAGAGAAGAGGAGGGTGAAGTGGGGTAGTGAGGGAGACAAGGGTGGGGTGGGGGTGAGGAGGGATCCTGGGCGGCTAAAAATAGAACCGGAGCGAAGCAAGAGAACAAATGAGTGAAGGAGGAAGAGACAGAATAGAGATGGCGGTGGTGGTGGAGGTGAAGAGAGGGGGGTGAGAGAACAAGTGAGAGAGAAGAGGAGCGAGGGTAGCACAAAGTCAAAAAAGGGAGCAGAATCGCTGGTTATTTTTAAACCTCCCCGTGTTAAGAATGAAACGCTCCGTGGCAGAAAAGCCTCAATGGGCGCGGGCTGTACCAACTCAGGCTCTCGGTGTGTGTGTCACACAGAGGCAGGGAGAGGCTTCATTCGCTGCAAAGTAAAATGGCTGAGGGGGGGGGGGGGGGGGAGACAACAACAGTTTCATGAGCTAACGGGTTACACAGATAAAACACACAAATTATATTACACATTGTGACCGATAAACCAAATATTGCATGAATCCTCTTTGATGACAGCGTTTAGATCATAAAAAGTCAAGATGGTTTCGCATGGGGCGGTGCGAGAATGTGTCAAAATGCACATACGGGGTCTGCGTATTGACCCCAACCTGACGGAGGAGAGAGCGCGTGAGCAAGAATGTGTTATGCACCTACGCACACATGTGGCATGCGTGTTTGAAGAGGACGGTAAACATGTGCAATGTGTCACACTCCAGGCTACGCATTTTCTTCTTTTTTTTAAAAAGAAAACTAAATTAACTGTCAGTCTTTTAACTTCCATCTTCTAGTCTCACTAATCCTTGATTTCAGCCAATCAGGGCTGTGAATTGGCCTTTAAAAATACACCATTCAGCAAAACATTTTCATGCCGGCAAGGCCAAAGATTCCTAAAGATCTTAATCTGCAAGATTTTTTACGATAAAAAAGGTGACTTGAAACTATTTAGGACACTTTTACTTGTTTTATCAGAAATGACAGTTTACGTTTTAAAACTCTTTGTTGTTGTTTCTGTTGGAGGTCAGATATGTTTCATTCATTTCACTATTAAATTGTGATTTTCCACAACCCCCCAGATCCTCCTGCTGTACTTATGAATGACTACACTCCTCCCACTAATTATTTAACAGTACCATTTTCTCAATAAACATTGTCTCGGGAGTGAGAGAGCGATAGTAGTGTGTGTGTGTGTGTGTGTGTGTGTGTGTGTGTGTGTGTATATATATTTGGAGCTAGCGCAGTGGGATGATGAGACTTAAGACATTTCCTTTTTGAATTGCCATCAGCCATCATTAGTGCAACGATTTAAAAAAAATAAAATTAAAAAAAAGCCAAATATTGCGGATTATCAGCCACGCCTGAAATTCAACAGGATGAAATCGGATGCCAAGTGTTCCGCCGATAACTGGCAACCCTTCAAAAACGAGGGAGAAATGGAAGTCAACTCTTTCCACTGTGACAGAACCGCACAGCGGTATTTTTGGACATCGTGTTCTGCTTGTACATCAAACACCCACAGTGCTCCCAGTGGGAATTAATTCCCCTCACGTGAGCAACGCATCTGTGACACACACACGCACAGATTTAATGTAACTAAAAGGATCTACGCAAGCGAGCGCGTGACTGACAGCAGCGCTCCTGACGCACGCCGACAACAAAGGGTTGAATGTGTGTTGACGGGGGCAACCGCGTATGAGTGTGATGGAGAAAGAATTTCCTCTCCATCCATCCATCCCTCCCAACGCCTCACTAGTCCACCATGCTGGCTCTGAAACGGCCTGACGGGGGCGCATTTGCGCCGCACATCACGTCCGCCCCGCCCCGCACCCCCCCCACCCCCCCAGCCTCAGCAGTGGAGCAGCCCCTGCCGCTGCCTGCTCACTATTCCGAGGGTCTAAAAAAAGCAGCAGGAGGAGTAAAAATAGCAGCGCGCCTGCACCGCCTCGTCTGGGAGCTGCCTGCCTGCCGCAGCACCTGAATACCAACAAGATCCCCCCCCCCCATCCATCACCAAGACGACCGGGCTGCCGCCTCAGGCCTCCACCTAAAGCCCAGATGAGCAGTGCAGGCTGGGAGGAAAAGATTTTTTTTTTTTTTTTTAAAACACAACATCTGATGAGCAGTGGGGAAAAAAAAAAAAGTATACTAAAAACATGGCGACCAAAAAAAACAAAAACATGTGAATAATCTTTTGATTTTGATTGACGTAGAATGCATGAGAAGGCACGTGTGTGTGTTAAGACCAGTATGTCTTCTATCAGTTCCCCACAGGGTACGTTTTTTTATTTTTATTTTCTTCTTCCTATGCAAAGATGCAAAGCGAGACAGATAAAATGAGCCCCCCCCACACACCCAATTAAGATTCTCCGTGAGGAGAGACTGCGGTCCTCGTATGCCCCGTACGTTATGTAATCTGTCGCACCCCAAACTCTCCTATCAACGAGCAGCCCCTCCCACCTCCAAGGCAGAGGAAAAAAAAAAAAAAAAAAAAAGGATGGGAGGGATGCAGCAGAGGATCCAAAGACAGCAACGCCCCCACCCCCCAAACACACGCACTCCATTCTCCATCCGCCCACCTTCGACATTCAAAAACACAGACAGGCTGCTTTAAATAGCAGGGGAGGGGGACAAATAAAGCTCGATGGGCCAGGAGAGGAGAGGGAGAAAGAAAACATGGACTTCAAAGCTGCCCAAGATAGAAGCAGCATCTATATTTGGGCACAGAGCAAAAAATAGTCGCACCCCACACCCTCCAATCCAAAAAATGAATCAATTATTTCCTTCACCACAATTACTTGGCTTGAGACTTTTTTTTTTTTTTAAGACGTACTGTGTGGATTTCAGTTCAAACAAAGCAGGCAGCAGCTGATCTCACTTGATGAGTCCGTCCTCAACACTCAGTCAGTCAGTGAGTGAAACCACCTGCTGCAGTCTTTGGTGGGATGGATGCACACGTGCGCGCACACACACACACACACACACACACAGGAAAAGGCCATTTGTGACCACAGATATTGGGTGAAAAAAAAAAAAATATATAATTTGATGTGAAAATACTTTAAAAGTAGCTTGTATTTAAAATACTTTAATCCAATTCATCAGGTGGATGATGCAATGATGCCCGAGCAAATATACACACAGGTTTATGAAATTAGACAAATCACATCAAAAACCAAAACAACCTTAAAAATAAAAAAAAAAAGGTCCCAAAACGTCATAAATCAGTATTTATTGGACGTTGCCACAGACGAGTGACGTGGCCTCTACGAAGCTTACGCAATTCTCGGGTTGGTTTCATCGGAACAATGACGCCACCGCCTCCCGACGTCATTTTTCCGACAGATTCCAACCGAGTGAACTCTGGCATGTTGGACCTGAAACCAACTGAACAAAAGGCAGCAATAAACCACCGATTCCAAATATGCCAGCGCTCCAGTATTGTGTGTTTGGATAACGAGGCCGAGCAGCTTTTTTTTTTCACTATTGCACATGGATGCCTTTGTTATTTTGGGGCGTGTGTGAAATGCGGTTAAGCCGGACAGGAGTTAAGCAAACTCGGGTTAAGTGCAAAGTTAAATCACGTTATTCGAGATGCCAGATGTGGGAACAATTCTCTAACTCACTAATACCAGTTTGCTTCGATATGACCGTCATGGGAGGAATTCAACGTCATTTCACAGCGGGGACGATTAGGCAACTAGAGCTGATGGACAGAAATTATTTTGGTAATCAAGAAATTATAATAAAACATCATGCACCAGACATCATCTCATTTTAGCCTCAAATATACAGTATGTTCTGCCTTTCTCTTAGTCTTATTTGACAGTAAGCCTAATTATCTTGTTGGTTGGAGACAAGAGCAAGTTCAAGATGTCACTTCGGGCTCTAAGAACTTACAGACTTTTCTTTTGGGCATTTTCTGACGATTAATCGACACAGCAGATCGATCAATTATGAAAAAAAACAAAAAAAAACATCTGACAGATAATTTGTTTGTGACAAGTTGCTACAGATCAAGAAGGTCCATCTAGAAATGTTCATGTCGTCTCTGCAGCGGTCAGAAAACTCCAGTATGATAATTTAACATTTAAGCTGCAGCAAAATTGCAAGAAGATGACGTTGTTGTTGCTCATTGAAATGCAAATATTTAAGTTATAGAAGATGGTACTTGAGCCTGAAAGAGTGCACGATACAGAGGAACACATGTACTGGATGGGAGGGAGGGAGGGATTGAGAAGAGCTTGAAATGAGGGAGCTGCAGGGGATTTTTTTTCTCGCCCTCCCTTTTCTTTACCCAGCATCCCTTGCTGCAGCACGTGTCACAGAGTGTGTTCATCACATGAACAGCAGTGTTCTCTCTCTCTCTCTCTCTCGCCCACACACTCTCTCATACAAAGCACTAGGGGGAAGCACATTCACAAGGATGAGGACGTGGAGACCCTGCCTCGGTTGAAACGGGAATACATTTCATTCACATGTGCATTTTCCTTACCATGAATGATGCCACAGTGCGAGAGTAGAGCGGATGGGGGAAGTCGCCTTCCAAAATGCTGCAGTACTCCTGCTCTGCCAATAGGAGTCTCCACTAAAAAAAGGGGAAGACCAGCAGAGGAACTCCAGAGAAAATCCCTTCTCTGCATGAGAGAGCTGCAGAGCTTCAGCATAGAAAACACTTGCAGTGATAAGCAAATGTTTTAACCCTCTTATCTGGCCCAACTGCTTCCCAGGTAAACGTTACCTCAATCACCTGCAACCTTTCTCATATAGTCTTTGCCTGCAACACTCAAACCTGTCTGACCAGGAAATACCAGTTGTCTCTTGTGTTGCGACAGCAGCCATGTGCACAAGGAAAAGCACACGTTTCATGGATTAGCCAACGTGGGAAATGCTTTCGACAAAGCATGGTTAGCAAAGAATTCCTTTGGGTGAAACATGGGGGGGGGGGGGGGGGAGATAACTTGCTCGACTAGCCAAATATTTTCCCCTTTCCCATGAAGTCAAGATACCAAATGAGTGGCTTATTTCTCAGTCCAACCGCAGCAGTTATTAAAAGTATTGGTTTAAAATGACAGAACGTTTATGTGCAGCTAAATAATAATCACATGAAGCAGAATTCCTTTAAAAACTGTGTGACGATTTCTTTTAATCTTCGTAAATCAAAAAAAAAAAAAGTGCATACACACACACACACACACACACACATATATATATATATACATATATATATATATATATACATATATATATATATATATATATATATATATATATATATATATATATATATATATATATATATATATATATATATACATACATACATATACACACACACTTCGCGTCACTACATGTACTCATGTGGTGACGCGAAGCCATGGAGTTATTGTGCAACCGCACAGCAAGAAAGACTGGATTGGAAAAGGGATGTGGAAAGAGAGACGTTAAAGACTGAAACTCATGGTTTCACTTATACACCCTTGTTGCTTACGAGGCATTAAAATAAAAAGAATACCGGCACCATTCAACGGTTCGAGGCCATTTAACTTGTTGCAACAGGTGCCTCTGTCTTCTAGTAAAAAGGTGGAGAGACGGCGTGGCACCACTTGACGAGCTTTAGAAAGAAAATCACACCACCGCCTGGACAGGCCAGACCTGCACATCTGGTACAACCAGCTGATGACACCTCATTCTGAGCACACACACACGCACACACACACACCTCCCCTCCTCCACCTGTTCACTTCCTGCCATGCATGGCTGCAACCGTTGGCAGGTCAGACTGGTGCTAAGAACTAGTTTCAGGGAGTGGCATGCAAGTTTACGTGTGAAAGAAAAGAAACAAAAAAGGATGCAATTAATGTATGGAAATGTTAATAGTTCTCGTTAGACTATTTCCTGCATTCTTACAACTGAGTTCTACGGGATTCGGACCAATTATACTTAATGCAAAGTTAGAGCTACAGTTCATCTTACAAGATACTGGAGGTGTGGGAGGTGGAGGGGAGGAGGTGGGAGAGTCTATGACCAATGGATGACGAAGCGAGGAACAAGCGTATGACTCATCGGTGTGCACCGGTATTCCTCCGCATATTCCAGCAGAAATCACAAAGAAACGGCACATTAGTCATTCCTGAAGGCACCCCCCTACCTTTGCGTCGTGCGTTTCATTTCATTGCTCCTTTATGGAGCACAGGGGCATCAATTAAAACGCTTCATTCACACAAAAAAAAAGTAAGAAAAAAAAAATGGACGATTTTGGAGGCAAAGTGCGTCACGGTACAGATAAACATCTGAGTTATAAGATATTTTTTTAAAAATTTTTTTTTTTTTTAAATAGGAGACAACAAGCATTCACAGCATCCGGGTCGCCTGGTTTTAGGGGTGTTCGAGGCAGATCGTCAACCGAAGGGGAGCGCTTGGTAAAATTGCGCAGCAAGAGGCCCCAGACGCATGCAGTCGTCTCCAAATAGGAGACTGGAGAAGTGGGTCAAGCCAGGGCAGGGCGATTCCTATGAGACCGGTTTCTGCCCAACCAAAAATACTCTTGCAAAATGTGACTGCTAACTCTCTCTCTGTGCATCAATCACGTTGAAAAAAGTACATTTAGAGTGAAATCCAATTTTAAAAATGCGCTTTAAATCTCATCTAACGTGTGTACGGGTCACACGGAACGGGACAAGAACCCGACGACACGAGCACGAGCTTGACAAAAACACCGCCCGATCATAAAATATAACAAAGTGAGTAAGAAAGTGTCAAATTGTTGTGGACAAACAACGCGACATGACGCCATGAACATGATCTGGATGCAGGTCACGTTTTAACTGGACTGGAGTTAGTCCTCTATCATGCGGATGGGGCTAACGTGGTTCAGTAGTGCGCCGGCTGAGCTCACCCACAAGAACACAGCTCTCTGAAAAGTGCGCATAGCCTGCGCAATTTGGCTCCTGGCTCACCAATGTGGGGCATCCGTTCCACCACCACCCCGTCCCCACCACCGCTTCCAAATGTGGGTGAAACCGCTGAGTGGAGCCCCTCACAGCAGACAGTGCTGTGTTTGAAAGCAAACCAATTGAGCTAATAGACCATTATCTTGCCAGTCAATCAGCTGCTTACCTGCGCTTGTTACGCAACATCAGCCCCCCTCAGCCCCCCCTTGAATTAAACCACACACACACACACATCAAAAATAAAATAAACGCAACAGAATGAAGCTCTCCTTTGTGCCAAAGTGAAGTTTGAGCTTGACATTTTACAAACTGGTTCTTGCAACGTCGAGTCCACCTGGCCATTACTTTTGTGAGAGCTGCCCTCTTCGTGACCGTGATGTGTGAAAGGTGGCGGTTGAAAGCTTGACGTGAACACTCACCTGCCCACTTGCCCAGCTTCGGAGAGAGCAGCTGCCCGTTCCCCAAGACCCAGATCCTAAAGCCCGAGAGCAGCCTGTAGAGCAGCCACAGCGCCAGGGAGGCCACGGTGAACGCACCGACCCAGAAGAGAGGCGCCTCGGCCCCGCGGAGCGTCTCCTCAACGTTCATCCAGTTCATGGCGACGCGGCGTGCGTGTGTGTAAGTGCGTGCGTGCGTGCGTGCGAGGAGAGACCTCAATTTTAGGCAATGTGCTCTAATTTTCGAGCCACAACGTGTGAGAGAGTCCCTTTATAAGGAGGTTGTAGCATCACACTCACACACACACTCCCCCAACTCCCCCCCCAACACTTGTCTAGCCTGATTTAAAGTGCACCGCCCACCCCCTCTTCAATGCGCACACGCCCCCCTCCGCTCCTCACTGGCTGCAGTCGACGTCCCTCGGCGGGTCCGCCCCCGCCGGTTGGAGGCGTTCGCGTGTCAATCAACGCGTCGGAGCTTTCCCCCATTCATTCGATTGTTTTCTCTATGAAAGCAAGGGGAGGCGGGTTGGGTCGAAGAGAGTCCGGGACGAGGAGCGATTGGGCGAACATTACGGCAGCTCCCTTTCGGAGTCTCTCATTGGCTGTCGCCGGAGCAGGTTTGTGGGTTTCAGTCATGGATTATGAAACCGTCCCAACCCACGCGTTCGGGAGGGAGAGAAAACTGCCCACACCACTTTATGAATGAAAGAATGCTCCCATTGGCGCACCGCGTGCTGGATGTCCCGCCCCTCAGAGGGCGCTAGGAGGCAGCCTATTGGCTGAAGTGGTGCCAGTCTGTGCGATCAGCTTTGCTCCCACCTAGACATGAGTCACTCGTCTATTTTAGGTATTCCGGCTGCATCATACTGCTGATAACCACCAAAAAAATGTGGAAGCCGGTGCACGTGAGGCGTCTCGGCTTCAGGTTTCACCACACTGCCTCACGAGGCTCCCCAAACGGAAAAAACTACAACCCCCAGTCCAACTTTCGCTTCTTTTTTCTTATTCTTTTTTTTTTTTTAAGACTCTCGCGAGAGTACCCCCTCTCCATAAGTTCCCCATCCATAGGGGAAAGAGAGTGTGGGTGTGGGTGTGTGTGTTACATAAACACTGAGACAATGTGGATTTTTTTATCCATCTCTTTAATCAACTGTTCAAACATCTGCATGCACATGAATGAGCTCACGGACGATGGATGGAAAAGAAAGGCTATTTGCAACAGCATTTATTAATTTTTTTATTCTTGTCTCCAACTCACCCCCTCCTCTGCCGCCATGCTGCATGTGTCTCACACCGTCCTCTCCCTCTTACACACACACACACACACACACACACACACACACACACACACTAAACATGAAATTCACACAGACCGATGCTCTGTCTCACAAAGCACACGCCTGCCACATACTCAACATATGGACACGAGTACAAAAAATGTGTCGTCGTCGTTGCAGCTGCTCGCGATCTTTGACACAAAGTGAATCGAAGTCAACCGAAGAGAGGAGGGAGCAGCAAGTTGTGTAACATATTTTGAAACGGGGTGAAATATATATTTAAAGCATCTCCGAGCGGCTGCTTCTCAGTCATATAGGTCAATTCTGCAGAGTGAAAATATATATTTTACAAAATGTAATCTGTCACAAAAAAATATATACTTTATGCCAGCACCAGTACATCCTTGCACAATTTATGTTATACAGCAATGTACAATTTAATACAGATGTATCAGCTCTAATATGGAGCTAGTTTTTGTACACACACATTTGCCAAGAAATGTCATATTAAAAAACAGCACAAATTTAACACAGCCATCACAATTGCTTTAGTTGTGAAAGAGAGAACAGCTTTAAAGTGTGTTTATACTGATTACAATGAATTCCATCAAACTCTACATGTGAGACACACACACACACACACACACACACACACACACACACACACACACACTCCTATCGTTTTGAGAGTCCACCTTCGTGTCTCGGTCGTGTCCTCGCAGCCCAACAGCTGAAAATAAGAGAACATGTGGATTAAGTGCTTCACAAATCCCTGTGAAAACTCTCTCAACGTGACTGAGTAATCTGCACGTCTGTAAACATGCAAAGCGCACACAGAGAAAAGAAGTGCACACACACATTCAGCATCCGTGTGAACCAATTTTGTTCTGAAACAATATCGTTGCATTTCTTTTGTTTGTAAGGGATTTTTTTAATACACATTTATTTGACTTTGTGCCACAACAATACCACAAACCTTCGTTTTTTTTTGCATTGTATACACAATAAGTATATTTGGCCTAGTATCGATAGTCCCAGCACACACACACACACACACACACACACACACACTCTCATACACACACACCACCTCCTCGAAATTCGGCAACACTTCAATTTGACAAAATTCACCCCATACAGCTTCTCTGTCCACACATTAATCCAAAAAATAATCTTATATTTCTTTAATTTTACTAATCCTGAAGCAAACATTTTTCAGTTCACAAACAAGGTTAAAGATATAAAAAGAGTCGCACCTTTCCTCTCTACAGATCATTTCTCAAACTGATAAACCATAAAAAAAAATACTATTTAAAACCATCATCACTAATTTCAAAATATAAATTACCCAAAATATAAATTACCCAAATACAGTTTTCTGTAGTTCAAACACAGATATTTCCAGAGTTTACAGGACATCAAACCATAGTTTTAATTCTCTGCCTCGTGTGTGTGTCGCTGTCCACCTCCGTGGTGCTGAAGCGCACGTTTCAGCACCACGGAGGTGGACAGCGACACACACGAACACAACATCCCTTCAACACTTCTCACTTCTCTTCACGTGGGGTTCACACACTTCTTTCTGCCCAGTGAGTCACATTCAAAGAATTTAAAGTATCTGACAAGCGACACCGCTTCAATGCATCTCCTCAACATTATTATATATATATATATATATATATATATATATATATATATATATATATATATATATATATATATATAATAGTGCATCTGAGCTGTGAGTCCACTGACTTCATGGGGACTTCCTGTATCTTGTTGAGTATATTCTTTAAAGAGGTTTATCTGCTATATTACTACTGTATCTGCTGTATTTAGGTATACTAGAATGCTAGTCTGTACTGTCTTTCTAATTTTAACATTTTGAGCTGCGATTTCTTGCTTTTTTACACAAGTGACTGAAAAGTCAACAAAACCAGCTAGGATTTAAGTATTTGCTCTGTAATCCAAATCTACTAGGGACTAAACTATATTCTACTTTTTACCTTGATGTAAACAGATCTTTGTCCTTAATCAGTTTGGCAAGAATTTCACATTCTAGCAAACTGAGACTTCCCTGGTGGAAAGGAATCCCCTGCCTGAGTGCCGACTCATACCAGTATCGATCGATAAGTGGTCAATTCCTTCAACACAGCTGTAACTAATTATCGCCAACTCGGGTGTATAACCAGGTTGGGGCTTGTAGCGTCAGCTGAAGCGTCAGGGAAGACTCCTCGTATGAAGACTCGGAGGATAAAGACCTAGGAGTCTTTCGTGGGAGTCAAGACTCGGAGGATAAAGACCTAGGAGTCTTTCGTGGGAGTCTTCGGTGGTGGCTGAGGGCGGCTGAGTATAAACATTTCCCTGTGATAATGTGTTTTCTTTCCATACCTGTGTGCACATCTACTCGTAGATACTATAGACTGCGGACTCGGTCACACATGCATCAAAATCCCTCCTCTCTTATTTTCCCCACCCGCTCCACACAGACCCAGCGCCTCGTCACAGGGGGCCTCTGGAACTGCCAGTCAGCTAACCGCAAGGCGGACTTCATCTCTGCCTTTGACACAGTGAACCACCAGATCCTTATTTCCTCCCTCCAGGACCTGGGTATCTCAGGCACCACACTCTCACTCTTCTCATCCTACCTCACCGACCGCTCTTAACCGGGTAACCTGGAGAGGATCTGTGTCTGAACCTTGTCCTCTGACTACTGGGGTCCCTCAGGGCTCAGTCCTTGGTCCTCTTCTCTTCTCTCTGTACACCAACTCTCTCGGCTCTGTCATTCGCTCGCATGGCTTCACCTACCACAGCTATGCTGACGACACCCAACTGATCCTCTCGTTTCCCCAATCCGAAACACGGGTAGCAGCACAAATCTCTGCCTGTCTGACCGACATCTCTCAGTGGATGTCCGCACACCACCTGAAAATTAACCCGGACAAGACTGAACTTCTCCTCCTTCCAGGAAAAGGCTCTCCCACCCACAACCTAAGTATTAACTTCAACAACTCAGTGCTGGCTCCGACTCCGACTGCCAGGAACCTCGGTGTGACGCTGGACAGCCAACTCTCCCTGACTGCCAACATTACCGCAAAAACACGCTCCTGTAGGTACATGCTGTACAACATCAGGAGAATACGACCCCTTCTCACTCAGAAGGAGGCACAGGTCCTGGTCCAGGCTCTGGTCATCTCACGGCTAGACTACTGCAACTCCCTCCTGGCAGGTCTACCTGCTAATGTTATTCAACCTCTACAGCTCATCCAGAATGCAGCTGCTCGACTGGTCTTCAACCTCCCGAAATTTACCCACACTACTCTGCTCCTCCGCGACCTTCACTGGTTACCGGTGGCCGCCCGCATCCGCTTCAAAACATTGGTACTTGCGTACCGTGCTGCGAACAGATCGGGTCCGGTCTACATCCAGGACATGGTCAAACCGTACACCCCAGTCCGTTCACTTCGCTCGACTTCTGCCAATCGGCTAGTAGCTCCTTCACTTCGAGCTAAACACTCAACAAAATCACGACTGTTTGCTGTGCTGGCTCCTCATTGGTGGAACGAGCTCCCCATTGACATCAGGACAGCAGAAAGTCTCTACATCTTCCGTCGCAAACTAAAAACACATCTTTTTCGACTATACCTTGAATAGGGAAGGTAGTGCCGTAGTAGCACTTTAGTAGCACTTAAATGTCTCTTACCGATAGCACTTTGTAGTTTAACTTTATTGAAGAAATTGTACTTGCTTGATTCTTGTTGTTCTGAGTTTGGACTCATGGTTTAATGCACTTATTGTAAGTCGCTTTGGATAAAAGAGTCAGCTAAATGACATGTAATGTAAACATGTAATGTAAACATGTAATAACGATGATTCTTTTCTCCTTCCTACATACCTGTAGTCCTGTTTCCTCTGACGACCACCGCCACATTTCAGCAGCTGCATCAGAGGATACAAAGAATGTAATTCAATCAATTGAATATCAGCAATATAAATTTAAAAAAACACAGAGCAGTGCTGTTAATAATTTAAAAAAACATTCCATTTGAACCTCTTATTTAATTTGTTCATGTCTGTAACTTCACAAGAAAATAACTGAGGCATTAAAGCAAATATCAAGTCGATTTTGACAGACACAATTCCAGCAAGATGTGGAGTTTATTTGACACACACACACACACACACACACACACACTTCTCAATTTCTCATGCTATTGTCAGAAAAACCTGGAGACAAACAGATTTACATGTATACCTATTCTAACACACACTCTCTCTCTCTCACGCACACACGCACACACACACACACACACACACACACACACACACACACACACACACACACACACACACACACACCACGTCTAACACTCCGTCTTCCCAGCTTCACAGTTTGAAGATAACTCGGTCCAAAATAAACATCCACGAACACACAAACTGTAAATTCATAAAAAAACAAATCATCTAAAATATAAATATAAATCTACATTGAAATGAACATAATCAATTTCTTGAGATCAATAAGCATGCAGAGTTAAATGTTCTCATCATAAATTAGTTTCCTCTCAGTTCTCAAATTAAGAAAAGAGGGAATAAGTTTCACGCTTATGTGTCTCAGTTTTGTATCTTAGAATTAAAACTAGACATTACACAAAGCTACTGAATTAATTAATCAAATATAATGTATTAAAATACAAATGTCTCTTTCTGTATGTTCTGATATGTAGTTGCAGGTTTAAATAATTGTCTCTCAATTGAACCTAATGACACACACACATCTCCTGCCGTCACTAGTGTGTGTGTGACTCTTGGCAGACGTACGTGTGTCAGAGTGTGTGTTTTGTTTTAGCGAATTTTATGTACTTTTACAAAAAGAATTAATACCAATTTATCTTATACTTTATCCAAATGCAACTCACAGGAATCCCGAGTGTGTGTATGAACGTACGTGTGTGTGTGTGTGTGTGTGTGTGTGTGTGTGTGTGTGTGTGTCACACTCAGCATTTACCCTGCACGTCTTTAAATGCATCTACATTACATGTTTCAGACTTATTACAATGAATATCATACCATAGCCCTCAAACACACACACACACACACACACACACATACACACACACACACACACACACACACACACACACACACACACACACACACACACACACACACACACACACACACACACAGAGAGACAGTCAGTACCACTCTTGTGATAACAAAGCTGGTAAATCACAAGTTAAAACCACCGCTACTTTACTTTAAGAGAAAGAATAAGTACAAATAAGTCCCGATAATCTTAAATTTAAAACAATATAATGTGGGCAGGGCACTGAATATTTGACTTTCTTTGCTGCCAGATGAATCTCTTTAAAAATGTACTCAAAATATAAAATCAGCCTCCGTTTAACGCAATGCAAATCAACAGCATCACAAACCCTGAAAAATGATCGTAAAGTTAAATATTTACAACTGTTTCAACACAAATGTTAAAATCCTTCATTACATTACATCATGAAGGATTTATTGCAGTTTTTTTGGGGGGGATTTATTGCAGGATTTCTTTGTATCATACTTTGTTTTTAGCAAGGTGTACCTAATAAACGCAGAGAAGTATACGCAATCAGCAGATTTAATTTTGAATTGTTGTTTTTTGACCGTCGGTATTCACAAAAAAACAACAACTCAAAAAGAAATCAGCTGATTTTAGATTAGACGACCTCTTGTTAGGAGACGTTAATGTCATTTTAGGGGATAATAAAAAAAAAAGACTTGGGTGAGGATTTACAGAGCTGATGTTAACATTGTTTACATCTTTAAGAACAAGGTCTTTCTGCAGGTCTTCATGCACTAACACCTCAACAGAGACGCAGGAACCACAGACCTCAGATTTAATATTGAGGAAACAAGGGAGGGGGGGGGGGGGCAGAGTCATCTGTAGGTCCTCTAATGATTTCCTCCGCCCTGATGTGATAACGTATATTATATAACCTGATCTGCGACAAACACGTTCTGCATTCAAGTGCACAAGCTTGTTGATTATTTTTAACGACTGAAATGAATAATCCTCGTCCTCGTTGTAACTGGAACCCGTCTTTCCCTTTTTCTTTGCTCCACCTTTCTTTCCGATCTATTCTTCTTCTTTCTCTGTGCCCCGTGCAGTCAGATTTGATAAAGATCAATACGGCATATCAGCCCCGACATTTAATAAATTAAGGCCTAGTTTAAAAAAAAAAAAGAGTTCATTCTACTCTACTTTTTGCGTTCTACATTTTCACATACAGTAAATCCTTAAATCAAGACCTTTTTAATTCATTAATTTCACAGTAAAAAAAAGAGATTAGAAATGTTCTGTCCCTTTTGTTTTCATCTGTTAGTTATTCCGTTTATTTCAACCCATTCATACACATAAAAGTCACATTTACCTTCCCATGCTGGGATTAGTTGACTGCTTCAGATGCTCGGGGGGGAGGGGGGGGGGGGGGTCCTACAAAGACAAACAAAAGAAGAAAACATGGAGATCACACCCTCTTTAGTTGGCACGCACAACCGGGTGCAACAAATGAGTCAACACAAAGATGTGGTGAAACAACACAAAGATGTGGTGAAACAACAAAGATGTGGTGAAACAACAAAGATGTGGTGAAACAACAAAGATGTGGTGAAACAACAAAGATGTGGTGAAACAACACAAAAAGATGTGGTGAAACAACAAAGATGTGGTGAAACAACACAAAGATGTGGTGAAACAACAAAGATGTGGTGAAACAACACAAAAAGATGTGGTGAAACAACAAAGATGTGGTGAAACAACACAAAGATGTGGTGAAACAACAAAGATGTGGTGAAACAACACAAAAAGATGTGGTGAAACAACAAAGATGTTGTGAAACAACACAAAGATGTTGTGAAAACAACACAAAGATGTGGTGAAACAACACAAAGATGTTGTGAAAACAACACAAAGATGTGGTGAAAACACGTGACAGGTAGAAAAAAGGTGAAATACTTCAGCTTTCTAAATCACATTTCCTCATCGTGCACCAACACAAAATACATGAAGTCTAATATATATATTTTAAGCATCAACTTGTGACATTTTCTTATAAAACTTTAATTTATTGTATCTTAAATTAGCCACACATTTCCCCTTAAAAGAAAAATATAAATAATATGTATTTTTTAAAAACATTTTTTCTCTTAGCGTTTTCTTGTATTATTATTATTATTATTATTATTATTATTATTATTATTATTATTATTATATTCATTCATCTTAATCTCCCGTGCGGTCCAATTGCTGCTCGATGAATTTTACCGTAAAGCACCCCCCCGAGTTTTGCTGTAAACATAATCGCATTAGCTCAATAAAATAAATACCAACATAGAAAACTAAGTTGGATATTATCCCCTGAGTCTATTTCTCCTCTTTTTGCAGCAAAACGATGGT